>NW_006284436.1:2930977-2960710 GCF_000327345.1 Myotis davidii
TTTAGCAATATGTATAAAATTGAAAATTGGGACAGCAATTCCATCTAAAATATACATTATGAAAAATTTCACTCAGGTCTGTAAGGTGGAACATAAATAATGCAGCATTATTTATAACAGAACAAATTGGAAATAATTCAAGCGTCTGTCAATGAGGAAGATGAATAAGTAAAATGTTGTATATCCATATGCTGGAATAATATTTAGTATTTAAGAGCAATAAACCTGATTTATCCATCTCAATTTGAGGAGGTCTGAAAATTTAATTCAGAGTGAAAGGCAAGTTGCAAAATGATAAATGTAGTATAATATTATTTATGTAAATATGTAGTTCTTTGATCTCATGTGTATCTGTAAACATTTAAAATTATAAAAGTTATACATTAAATTCATGAAAATGGTTGCCTCTGCCAGTGGTCAGAGTTATAGGATTAGAGCTAATGCAATTGGGGGGGGGGTTCTCTTTTCTATATAAGTTTTATTTATTTTTATTTAGAGATAACTTGAAACAAATATGTCAAAATATTAGAAAATTACCAAATTTTTAAAACTTTTATATATTTTTAAAATTTCTCAAAAATAAACACAAACATTGAAAAGAACAAGGACTCCTCTCTGATCCATACAGTCCTATCTTGATATGAACCCATAATTAGAGGAAAGTTTCTCCCACAATTTTCCAATACTTGCACAACATGGACTAGGGCCATGTCTGGTTAACTTTTTGTTATGAAAAATCTGTTTCTTCTAAAGCTATTGAGTGTGGCAATAGAATGGGAAAAGCTGATAAATAGTAGTAAAGGCTTGGAATCCCCCTTCCAGGCTGTTAAGTCCTTCTGCTTCAGATTTGTCAGAGCACGCCGAAGGTTTCTGTACTCTTCTCCTACTCACAGTTTGAGAGTTGCTAATGATTTTTTAAACTCACATCAATAATGCTAATAGTCACTAATATACTGCACTCTGCCATTTCCATAATGCAGGAAGGAAAGTAGAACTTTGGCAACCTCATTGGAAAAAATTCAAGGAAAGTACAGTACATTCTACAAGAGACTTGCAAAGTGAGAATTTCACTCAGGGGTTACAGAAAACAAATGTCTTCGGATGTGTGTGTAAAATGCAAGCCCCTGCCCATTGGGTGCATTCCATGGAAACCTGCATTCCAGTGGGTATTTCTGAACATCACGGATGCCCTAAAGGAACATGATACAGACCACAGGAGAAGAGATTTGGCAGGCTTCAAAACAAGAAGGGGAGGCTACAAAGTTGTTTAATAGTCATAAATCTCCTACTATTTTTCACAAAATACCATCTAAGACCACAGCTCCACAACTCATTCCCCATCACTCAGCTCAAGTGGAGCGCTTTGGCATGCTCACTCACCCTTAAATCATGCACCACATAAAGTGATCCCGGGCCTGGGAAATTTGTCAGCCTCTTTCAAGTAAAAGCAATCTTCACTTTTCATCACAATTCATTCCCTGAAACTGTGGTATAAAGCTGACTCTTCTAAAAACATTTATTTTCTCTCATAAGAAAAAGCATCACTCAATTTGTTATCAAGTATTTAATAACCACCTACTAATATGCCAAGCCTTGTGCTGGGAATACCAAGAAAAGTAAAATAAGGACCTTGGTTGTATTCCTGACTCATAAAAAAATTATATCCATGATTAATACTGGTTAATAAGAGTCACCAACGCATAACATTACCCCCTGCTCTGCATTATCACAGAACTTTGTCACTGACCTCTATTATGGCACCTGGACACATGAAACAGTAATTATGTCCTTGCTTATTTCTAATTCAAGTTAACAAAGAGCTTTCAAGTTTAACTGTATTAACTTCCACGATTAACTATACTATTCACCCTTGCACCCAACATGTTGCCAGAAATACAGAAAGAAGTCAACGCATGATGCTTGAATGAATAAAACATTTTAACAGCAAAGACAAAACCATATACCACGATCATAATTCAACACAAAAGTGTGAGTCAAGTTGCCAGAATCAGAGGCAAAGACTTGCCAGCCTGAAGGTGGAGCCTTCCAACCTGCTCACAGGTCAAGGCACTGTGCCTTTCAGTGTGAAGCAAGACTGAAAGACTCCCACAGATGTACTGGGCAGGAGAGGCAGGGGTAGGAGCAGGATTAGCTGTGTCTTGTTCAGAGCAAGAAGCCAAAAATTTGGGAGAGGGGGGAAGGTAAGGTAGAATGAAGATGAGTCACTAACCAGGGAACCAAGAGAGAGCCCGAAGGGACAAAAGGCAATGTTTGGGCATTTGCTGAGCGTTGTGCTGAGTTAGGGAGCTGAAGGGAAATCCAGACCAGAAGCCAGTCAGTCAGAGGTAGAATGCAGGGAAGGGCTGTGCCAAAGGCTTCTCTGGACTGGGAGCCCTTTGTGGGCAATAGTCTGGAGCTTCCATTATTTTCATCTGATCTAAAGGGGGTCTAGTTCTGCTAGGGCCTAAGTGTCATCAGTTTCACTGTAGTTCAGAAGTATTTATGGATGGGAGGAAGGAAGGCAAGTAGGGAGGAAAAGAACCAGGAATGGGAGGAAGGAAGAAAGGGCATGGGCATATTGTGGACTTTTACAGAAATAATCAAATAATAAAATGGCAGAGTTTTAGAAGACTTCACAAATCGTTTAGAGCAGTAGCTTTCAAAAATAAGTTTAGCAGACACATATAACAAGAGAAAACAAGAATAATCTAAATATCAGGCATTATAGGAATAACCACAATTTCTTATCATAACCAAATGAAATTATAAAAAAGAAATATGAACAATAAAATGGCAATAAATACATATCTATCAACAATTGAATCTAAAAATAAATGAACACGGAATCTAATGAACAAAGTAAACTGATGAATAAAATAGAACCAGAGATATAGAAACATGGAACAGACTGAGGAATCTCAGAGGGAAGTGGGGAGGGAGTGGGAAGAGATAAACCAAAAAAGTTATATGTATACTAGAGGCCCGATGCATGAAAGTTGTACAAGAGTAGGCCTTCTTTCCCCCGGCTTCCAGCATCAGCTTCCCACTGGCACCCGGGACCCTGGCTTCCCTCACAGCCCCGACTTCGTCCAGAAGGCCGTCTAGAAGGACATCTGGTCCAATTAGCATATTATGTTTTATTATTATAGATATGCATTATCTATGGACACAAACAATAGGGTGGTGAGACCTGTGAAGGCATTTATTGTCCCTTCACTGGATGTTCCAGTGGGACTGGAACCAGGGAGGGGAACAATGGGTGGTAGTGGGGGCAAAGGGGGATATCTGTAAGTCAACAATAAAGATTTTTTTAAAAAGTAAAAAAGAAATATGCAAATATTTTATTATACTAAAGGCCCAGTGCACAAAAATTTGTGCACTTGGCAGGGGGGCGGGGGGTCCCTCAGCCCGGCCTGTGCCCTCTCACAGTCTGGGACCCCTCGGGGGATGACCACCTGCTGGCTTAGGCCTGCTCCCCAGGGGATTGGGCCTAAGCTGGCAATCAGACATCCCTCTGGCAGCCTGGCAGCCGCCTGCTGAAAGCAGGTATCTGGGGTTTCTTTAGCTTCTATAATTGAAACTTTGTTGCTTTCGGAGCTCAGAGCCAGGCCGTGGCAGGCAGGGAACCTTGGCTTCCTCCATCACTGGAGCAAGCAAGCCTCCTGCTCACTTCAGCTGCGTGGCTGCCGGCCGCCATCTTGGTTGGGTTAATTTGCATATCGTGCTGATTAGCCAATGGGAGGCGCAGCAAAGGTATGGTCAATTACTATGTTTTTCTATTATTAGATAGGATAATATTAAGTGAACACAGTAAATATTAAAAGTGTATATGCTTTAATTTTTAATGATATTAAATTTGTAATAGGTAAAAGTTAATAAGCAAAGATTGAAAGAGTTTTGTTCCAATGTGATTTATGGCTTTGGCCCTTTGAGGCCAACACAACCAGTGGTGTCTGGAGTCACACTGTACCAGCTGTGTTAGTTATTAAACAGCCATTATTTAAAATTAAATTACATATACTTACAATTAGATAAATTATATTAAAAGTAAAGGTAATATAACTCATCATGTACTTTTATGCTCTTGAAATTATTTGTGTCTATTGTATCTACATAATGAAAATGCTGTACAATGATGTACTATCTTACATCTCTTCCCAAATTTTCGATAATGTCACTTTGGTAGCCTGACATCGGCCATGGTGAGACTCTTTACCACAAAAATTGGCAAATGCTACAAATTAGGGATTGATTTATTACTTTATTGATTTCCTAAACTTAAAAAAGTAATGGGGAAAATGTTAACGCTACAGATTAATCTTAAAGGTATGTTGTAGCTTCAGCCATTATTGCGAATCGCACAGACAAAAAATGAGGACATATTTTTTTCAATATTAAAAAAATGTATCTGAATCAGTAAAGAAGTTGCTTAGGTCATTGACAAAAGAGTAAAGTTCTGACTTTCTTAATAAGGAAGGGAAATAGCTGATATTCATGTCAGAACTACATTTGTTTATCAATTGTAACCTTAGATTGGCTATGGATACATGAGTTTGGCCAAAATAATTAAAAGTATTATGTGAAAATTAATTGGCTCAATGGCATTTATAACAAAAAGTACTATATTTAAATTTTATTTGTAAATTGTGCATTACTCATTCTTTATATACATAAAAATTTCAATAAGCTCATGTACACATAATTTTTCTCCAGATTACTGGTTGCTGAACATTTACCAACACACAGCTATATATAACCCTTATTAAGTAACATCTACAGCCTGTTTGGGGCTCTGAAAAAAAAGGGCTATTTTATGGTCTAGGAATAGAAAGAGTCTTAAGAAAAAAGCTAATTAAGCTTCAAGGATTGTGTCCTTGACTTATTTACAACTTGTATATCCTCTGCTTCTCTCTTGCCTATGATCTGATACCTTCCTGACCAAGATTTAGAGCCAGGCTCCATCTAGCTGTATGACCTTGGGCAATTTATTTCAACTGTTTAAGCTACCCTTTCTTCCACTGTAAAATAATAATAATGGTCATGATAATGATGATGATGACAGTTAAAAATAGCTAAAATATATTTGTGCTTACATTGTGTATTAATTTATTATATGTATTAATTTACTTAATCTTCATAACAGTTCCCTGAGGCAGTTATAATCCCTATGTCTGTTTTACAGATGAGGAAAACTGAGATCCAGAGAAATTAAATAACTTGACCAAGGTTTCACGTAGGTTCTTGGGTTATGAATACATGGCAAGGTGGGACACAAATCCAGGCAACTTGCCTCCAGTGGCCACTGTCTTAACCATCATGACATCTACCACCTCAAAAAAGAAAAAGATCGCCGAAACCAGTTTGGCTCAGTGGATATTGCGTTGGCCTGTGGACTGAAAGGTCCCAGGTTCGATTCTGGTCAAGGGCATGTACCTGGGTTGCGGGCACATCCCCCGTGGGAGATGGGCAGGAGGCAGCTGATCAATGGTTCTCTCTCATCGATGTTTCTAACTCTCTATCTCTCTCCCTTCCTTTCTGTAAAAAATCAATAAAATATATTTTTTTAAAAAAAGAAGATCAAATAAGGTAAGAGACAAAGATCATCACATTGCTCATTAAATATTAACTATGATTTACTTTTACTTCACTCTAATTTTGTACAACACCGTATTTCTTCAGCTAATTTAACTTCTTGGCTTGACTATGTTTTAATGTTTCAGGTCTTCTACCTTTGTAGTAGCTATAATAGAGACACACACATCATTTGTAATCAAATGTTTATTACCTGAGTGGATTCTACTCCTTACTGGTCAAGCAGAAAAGCACTACTGAGCTCCCTTCAGAGGACAGAAGCAGTGAGATCTTTGGCCCACCTATAATCTGAATTTATCTGTAAATTCGTGGCACTGCTGTGATGGTCTAATTGTCTTTAGTCAATGCTACATATGGCATTTCTCATCTGGGTCTGTAAGGTTGACTTAGAAATAATATCCTGTCATGGCAATCCTACAGGCTTGATTTATTTTGGCTTCAAAGAAGGAACTTGCCTCATATGTCCTCTTCCTCTCACAGAGTTTTTTATTCTCAAGGGCTACAGGTCAAGTTCTGTCCTTGGAACCAAAGTAGTTTCCCAAAATGAGGTGGAGCCAGCTCTGTCGAGCTGGGCCAGATGGGCTGTCAGAGCCTTTCCCAAATACATCAGACCCTCGGCTTGTAAAAATAAATTGATACCAATGCAAGAAATTTATTAGGAGATGACAGCTTGGTTCATAATGGAAATATGGAGAAAATATCATCCTTCACAGCTGACAGTTTATCCATCACGCCTCGGATTCCTGAGATAGAAGCAGACACTGTCACACACAATCCACTGAGGACACGTCTTCTTGGATTTCCTTATGACAGGAAACTATGAAATAATCCAGAAGAAGGAAAGGACTTGTGCTGCCCTTAATGTGCTCAGCCATAAATTTTTAGCATTAGCAGGAGAAACATGTGGCCAAAGAAATGAATGATGGGGGAAATCAGGAGGCCTGAAATTCTCAAATGGCCCCTTCTTTTCTCTCCGGTGATGAACTGGGACAGGGGTCAGAGAGGGTTGCTGCACCGCTGGGAGGGACATCAATACCCTGTGATGTGTAAGCAAAGCCAACAGGTGGCAGGGCACCACTGCAGACCCAACACAGTTGGCTCTGCTGGAGATCTGGGGACCAGGTCACCTTGCGCCACTAACTTTCTCACTGTGGCTATTTTGCTGAGTTTGTTGTTTGTATTGATAAACTTGAGACAATTTAGGAGGGCCATTTTAATTAGGAATAAAGGCAGGGATATTTGTGGGGATCACAACAGGTTTGATCTTTGCAGGCTTAATGAGGTGACCTACCCAACCTCGTATGGAATAATTGTGTGCTGTATGAAAAGCTGCTTTGGAAATAGAATCGCGGTACTAAATTGCAATGAAATGAACATGGTTATAAAGGGAGGAAAGATACTCACTGCCAATTTCATAGGGCCTTAAAATATGTACGTCCTACACTTGCATTCTTGGGAGTTTTGCTGAGTGTTGATAGAACTAGGAAGCTTTTTAAATGAGATACATGCATATTTTTTTAAAAAAAAAATTTACAGATCTTTTTAGCAAAAATAGAAAGTCATAAATGTGAAATGGAAACCTAAAAACAGCAAGTATAGCTTTAATGACCTTAGATTCCAAATTCACTGTTTATATTAGAAAAAAATAAAGGCATTGAAAATTTCTTTTTGATGTGAATAATATGCAAGGCATTTTTGATGCCAGTCCCTATCTGAGTAAGGCACGGAGAATAAAAGCACGAACACGATATCCCAAATAGACTTGGGTTTTGCTGTGTTACGTGTCTATGAATAGGAAATTTGCACTCTTGGGTCACTTAAGCACATATATAGGGCTTTGATCCACTCTGCAAAATGCATCCTTAAGAACAGCAGTGAAATAAATGACATGCTGAAGTCCTTCATAAGTAACAGGGGTTGGAAAAAACACAAGTGTGCCTAATTCTTAGACACTGGATCCTTCTTCAAATGCTCTCATCCTCTGAAAGAAGCGAAGGGACTTCTGGTTGTTCACATTTGTTTCAGCCAATCTTCCTGATTCCCTGCCTCAAGAAAGACTTGAAACTCTGTTGACGCTCCATGTCCAAGTTAAATATATCTGTGTTTCCTTTTGCTTTCTCTGTAAGTGCATGCCAGCAAGGCTACATTCGTCCAGAGTTTATTTCAATATTAGTGGAAAACAAGCCATTTTTCACTTTAATGAATAGCATCAGTGTCTGCCTTTTAACCAAAAATGTGACCTTAAACTTGATGGATCTCACCAGAAGGCACACTTTCAAATTATTTTTCTATTGGAGGTTATGAATGTCGCTTCCCAAATTATTGTGACAGCTGTGAGATCCAGACGCTTAGAAACAAAACTCAACCTAACAAAATGGTAGTTTCATTTGTGAAACAAGAAAAAGGGGAATGAGAAAAAAAAAAAGCATGAGCCACATGGGAGGGGAAAATGCACCTTCTCTGAGCTTTATACAACAGGAGACAAGAGTCAGGTAAAGTAGCTGAAATTCCCATCCTTTCTTGTTACTACCATTTGTGTGTCCAAATCATTCGAAATTGGGAAGGTGAAGGCTGAGAATTACTGATTCCAAAAGACTCCAAGAGGATGTCTGATACTTCTTCCTTATTAAGGATGATAGAGTGTAATTGATGCGCCTGGTGCTCGGCCAACTCCAACTTTTTGAGAATGCTGCTTAATGTGCAGACATTATTTTTGGACTACCGAATGCCAGAAAATAATGAGCTGGCATTCAGCTTTGGTGAATAAGACCCTGAATTTTCATCTAAAAGTGGTTTTGAGTTATTGCTGTAGATAAGGTGTAACTGTGCAAGGGAATTTTATCCATGTTTCTCCCATGAATCATAAATGAGGAAAAAAATTACAGCCTAAATTGCACTTAAAAGGAATAAAGTCTTTTCATGTCATACATGATTTATCAAAATGATTTCATTTTAAGGGTACTGTGGTGTATCTTGATTAATCACATTAGGAAGCATGATGAATGGCCTCTTTAATGGTAACGCACGATTTATGGGCAACATCCCGACTTGAACCAGAAGGGTAAGAAGTAAAATATACAATAGATAGCAAATGCAGATAGGGTGTCAGTAATGCTTTGACTTGTTTTAAAATTATACTGGGAGCCTTAGCTTTGGATTCTGGATCTGCCAGGTGGTGGAGAGCAAACAAGTTTCGTACACGAACTTGGGTGCAACCAGGAACACGGTGTAACCCTTCCCTAACCTGTTGTAATGCCAATGAAATCACTCTGCCGAACCGTAAAAAGAAGGCGTCTGGGAAATGTGGACAAATCACGGAAATTCCTGGTAGGAAGAGGGGGACGCTGCCTTTCTACTGCCCTATTTTAATATCCTCTTCACATTTCGCTTTAATATCCTAAATGCCTTTTTTTAAGCCTCCTCGAGTCTGCCCCCACTAATTTCCTCCAAGGCTGACAGATCAGAGGCTTTCCTCGAACTGTTCCTTTTAGAGCTGAGGAGCCCTCCTCGTAATCCTGCTGCTTGTCTGCAATTAATCCTCCCAGTTGCCACATTATTAACACCACCACCCACAGACAGAGGAAGCCCGGACCCACTGGACATTGGCTCCCGACTGAAGCTTCAAAGGTGCCAATCACACCCTCGTCAGAAAGGTGCCTGCTGTCAGCATCAGAGGTTTCCATCTTCTCCTCCCTGCTGATCAAACATTCTCCCTCAGAAGATTAATTCAGAGTCTCCGCCCATTTCCTCCCATATCCTCTTTCGCTTTTTGGTTTACCCAATGATCCATCTTTGCTTCGAAAAGGGAAGCCACAGATAATAGAAGCCCTTTCAAAACAAAAGCTGGGCAAAGGCAAATTTAAGTCCCAGCTGTTATCAACTTTTTAAAAAAAAAAAAAACTCATTTAAACACCTTAAGGCAGTGAGGATTAGGGCCTGGCCTGAGATGCCATTCTTTGATCAAAGACTCCAAGACTTTACACAAACATGCTCACAGGGCAGTGGAGGCCTCCGTGACGGCTGGATTGACTTGTTTGACCGCAGTGCCTGGGCTGGGCAGAAAGCTGCACACTTGTTTTCTCAACTCCCAACATCCATTCTCCAGGCCAAGTGACTGCGAAATCATACAGTTTTTCTTTTGTCTTAATTGGAGCAAAGTCATTTGCAGATTCACACAGAGTTGTGGGAATGGGTGTGGAGCGTGGGCGATGTGGGTGCTGGCTACCCTGTTCCATGGGGCAGGGGGCAGGGGGCAGAGCAGTCAAAGGCGCAAAGGGGATGAGAAAAAAAAGCCACCCCATTGTCTCTGATGTGAAGCAAAAGTGACTTCACAGAGAAAGACCTGTGTTTACATGGGCCAGTTTTACTGGAATCTTCTCCAGTTGCTTGGTAACACAGTGACCAGTCCCTGTCTATTAAAGCCGTCTTAGTAAGAGAACCAGCAGCCCTTTCTGGAGGGCCAGTGAACAGATGCCAGGTGACTCATTTGCCAGGTCCCTCATCATCCAGCAAGGTGTTTTAGGACCCGATGCCAGGACTGGCTCACAATAAAATCTTCAAAAGAGGCTTTTTGAGATGGCTGAATACCAAGTTTTCATATTAAATCATGGCTCAATAGTGTTTATACTTGTCATACATGTTAAGAAGTAAGTAATTTTGAAGTTGCATAATAAAGACAATATTTAATGTGAAGGTTTAAGGGACGATTGGAAATCAATATCCAAGCATATGAAGATGTCTCTATAAAGAGAAGGTTAATTAGGTTTTTGTCTCTGAATTCTATTTTAGGTTGGCTTGTTTTTGTGTGTGTGTGTGTGTTTTGCCCCAGGGGTTGGGGGGAGTATTTTGTTACCCACCCTATAGAGATATTGTTCGAAAATGAAATTAAAGCCAGACATAACTAAGAATTCTTAAATGGTATGATTCTATTGGGGCAACTGACCACACATTTCCAGGGAAGGTTGTAGAATCTCCCTTGTTGGACATTTCAGAAAGGAAAGATTACCTTTTTTGTTGTAAGTGATGAAATCCAATTTAAAGTGATTTTGGAAAATAAATGGTGAGCAGGGGCTCTGATGGTTCCAAGGACAGTTTCATGTATGGTTGGACCCCGGACTTGCTGTCTCCAGCCTTGTGCTCCTCCCTGCCAGCTTCAGGGTCCCCCTGGGATGACTCCCCAGGGACTCCAGATCTAATCTTATCATCTTCTAAGATGACAGGAAGAACTTCTGTTTCCTGAAAGTTTCCAGAAAAACCAGGGAATCCATGGCCTGTTTTGGATTATAGGCTTGACATTGAATGAACCTCGATGGTCAGGACACTATGCTCTGTTGGGCCTGATCACATGCCCATTCCTAGTGCTGATATAGCAGCTGATCCCAGGAGAGCACTCTAGATTAAAGGTAGGAGGGTGGTGGCTCCCCAGAGGTAAATCTGTTCTAGAATACAGTGCAGTGAACACCGAAAAAGCCAAAAGAGCAAATTCCTCCCCCAAAGCACATGCTTCCTATGTGAGCCTCTGGACCCCCTCACTGCATGCCAGAGACATGAAAACATCTCATCACCATCTTTGGGCAAAACCAAGCCTGCTATTCAATATCCCAATCCTGAGTCATCACCAGCAGCAACAGAAGGCCTCCACAACCAGAAAACCTTCCCACAAGGCCTTCCAGATATCATATATTTTAAACTTTGCAGGCTCTCAAGTTGGTACCAACCAGCTTTAACATACAATTATTTTTTTAACAAGCGTGGGAGTCCAACAGAAGATTAAAAACAGCTACAGCGATCTGACCAGAGCAGCATGAGGAAAGGGCCAAGGACAGCTGCTGGGGTCACAGTGCAACAACGTGGAAGAAGGAGACCAAAGGAATAGATGGAGAAATGACCCACCAGACATCGTAGCAGACCTTTGGGATGATGACACCTTCCCTCCCATCCTACCGTGCATGTCATATGCATGTCAGTAGGATAAAATCAGTTTGATATTTCCTGTATAAATCAAGAATTATATGACATACTGAATTACTAATCAGCAAGTATCTAGCAACTACTGGCACTGGCCCCTAGGATGAGGCATCATTCCCATTTTGTCCACATGTGGGACAGATAACACCCCAAGAGAACATCTGACAAGTATGAAAGAGTAGCACAGGTAAGAGAGATGAGAACATCATTCTCAAGTTTTGATCCTACTCTGCGTAAATATCAAATGTCTAGGAAAATAAATGCTAATATATGTCTCTCATTTTCCAAAGGCATTTCCCTGCCACTCTGTCACTCAGTCGTCCTTTACCTCTTTCTGAAAGAGAAGTCAAAGATGTTTGCCCCGAATCCAGGCTCATGGCTGTCTTAGTAGATGCGGACGTTCTGTTCTGGGAAGCTTAGGTGATTCCCTAAAAATGGGTGTCATGTGTAAAACCGGGACCCTGGCATGCATAGGACTGGCTACTCCATTTGAGATTTGTATTCCCCTAGGGACCCAAAGAAAGCCAGCAGGATTCCCTAATTAGCAACTCAACAACACTCATTATGGCGACTACAGCTGGATATATTCCAATGCTAGGCTACTAAAACTCTTCTGGACTCAAGCCCATGTTCTCTGAGAGTCTACATCAGGATAGCTAAAATCTGAAGAACAACCATGGAGCTTGGATGCTGACTTCTTGAAAAAGTTGCTGAATGAGTGCCTGTGGAGCACATGTGCATACATGTTGGTTGTGGGGGAGGGGGTAAGGATATAAAGGATTTCAAGTTCCAAAGAGTATTTGTGAAGTTACTATTAATCCCCAGTTTGTAAACCTTTCTAAGTAAGGACTTTATTTTGTTCAATCTTCTCCCAAGTAGCAGAAAACAGATGTCTGACTATTCTGGACATCCAACAGTCTCATTACTCTCTAGATTCTGACATGTCACCTCTACATTATAATATTAATGTTCACAGTACCAAGGATTTTATATTAGAAAATGCACTTGATAGAGTAGAATGGAGAAAAATGGTGGAAAATGGCTTAATGGTCACATGACACACAAAAAAATCTTTATTCCTCTATTTTTTTTCAAAATTATTTGATAATCACTCACAGAGCTATCCATAAAAAAGGCCTTTTTTTCTTACTTTGGACTATCAATAATTGTTGACATTAAAAGTTTCATTCATCTAAATATATATGTTAAAGCTATTTCCTTGACAGATTACAGATCCAAACATGTGAGAGAGTACTACATGAAAAATGACTGACCAACTATTGTAATCAGTAGGTCTCGTGTCCTGTGCAATATTTCTAATCATTCTAGCAGGCTATTCTCCCTGTGGCCAAAGGAAAATACAAAATTGACTTGTACCTTTCTTTCGTAAAGAAATACTACCCCAAGCCTTTAAAATTTTAGTCTTCAACTCTTCTAACACATTGTGTCTAACTGGATTTATTGACAAAGTATGAATAAACCTACCCCAGTGGTAAATCCCATTATGGGCATATGTAATATTTAGGGTAGCCCAAATGCCAAAAATGGAAAATAAGAATTAAAGGAAGAGAGAGGAGAATACATGAAAGAAAGGAAAAAAGAAAATTTAAATAAAAGAAAGGGAAAATATTGGGGGGTTATTTCTCAAATGAGAAATTCATTAAGCCATTTTCCACCATTTTTCTTGACTCCATTCTGATGTGCCAACAATATGTTGTACAGTTATAAGACGAGACCTCCTTTCCCTTTTCCTCATTCATGAGTCCTAGGTTCTGAAAGACAAACATGGCTACAGAAACCCAAGTCCGCCTTCCCCAGCTCCTGGGTTTGTCCTGCAAGGGCACATTCATAACCAGCTTACAGAAAGGTTGATGGCACTGTGGTAAGAAACACAAGACTTGTCGCCTGGGTGGTTACAATGGGCCAAGAGCAAAAGGACTCTAAAAGGACTGACTGGGGGACATGAGCCTCTGGTTTGGTCAGTATGAAGCAAACTCCACCATATTTTCTGAAGTGGGCCCCCTTTTCTACCATCCTCACCTTTACCAGAGAATGAGTGAACTTGTTTTAGAGAAAACTCAATTCCTGGCAAAATCACATAAGGTCCTACCCAAAGTAACACTCTTAGACTATCTTTTAAAACACAATTTGATCATGCCTCTCTTCTGTTTAAAAACTGTGCTCTTAGGATAAGCAGAAAGCACCACGTGTTGCCTAGGAGGCCCCCTGCCCTGGCCCTTGCCTACTTCCCCAGCCCATCTCATCTCCATCCCCTCACCCTGTGAGCCAGCCCATGGCCTTCTTCCTGCTCCTGCAGAGTGTCAGGCCCTATCTCTGCACAGCCTAGTCTTTCTTCCTAACCTCCGCTTCACAACATTTTTTTAATTGATTTTTTTTTTTTTTTTTTTTTACAGAGAGGACAGGAGAAAGAAAGAGAAAGAGAAACATCAATATGAGAGAGAAACATGGATTGGTTGCCACCCTGATGGGCCCTGACTGGGGATAAAACTCACAACATGGGTATGTGCCCTGACCAGGAATAGAACCCACAGTGGCCTCCCTGCACCCAACATTTTTGCCTAGTTAACCTCTTACTTTTCATCTATTGGCTCATACATTGCTACCTCAGAAAGATTTCTCTGACATTACTTTTACACATACTTCCAAAGACACCTCCCACCACCCGTATTTCTTTCTTTTCTTTTTTTTGGACATATCATAGTTTGTAATTATATCATATTTGTGCCAAGGCAGCACGGCCATGGGTGAACCCGAGAGGGAGAGGTGAAGGATTTAGAAAAGACAGACAAGAGAACAGAGCTGGGTCTAGGTGGGACGCTGCTCTCTGATGGAGAGACAGTGCCACAGCCTGCAAAGTGGAGTCTTCATTTTATAGCCAGATTCCACGAGGCAAAGTAAGGTTGTGGTCAAGATGTTTACAACATTCTTGTGGGTTTTAATCCTACTCAATGACATGTACCTGAACTCTATCAAACCCACATCACTCAGACACGTGGGGACACGTGTCATCCTCCGGAAATTCTGTTTCTTTGTTGTGGGGTGGGGCCACATTAGTAACAAAGAAACAGAATTTCCGGAGGATGAGGCCCAGGAATCAGGATTTTAAAAAGATTCCCAGGTGCTTCTAATGTGCAGCCAAGGTTGAGAACCACTGCTCTAGAGCTTCCTCTGAGGCGACCTTCTGAGCTCCTCCATGCAGGAAAGGTGACTAGTCCAGCCCCTTAATGCCGCTACTCCTCCCGCATCCTCGTGGCAAGCAGAGCCTGGTTTTGAAAAGACCTAAGTTAGACTTAGGCCAAAAGGAGTCATCCAAAGGCAGTTTAGAACCCACAAAGGGAAACCTCCTTCCCGGACTTCAGGCTGGTCTACAAATGGAAAACACACGAGCCCATTGCTTTCAAAATGCGTTCAAGTGACTTCAGTCTGGGCTCTGGGGTCTGGCCAGCCAGGGGAGCCCTGAGTGATCTGAGGGAGCAGCGGCTCCCCCCAGTTTTGCTTTTTATTTTTATCCCCTGCCGTCTCTGTTCCCTGAATAATGATTAATAAAAACTTTCATCCATCGGAGACCATGGGCTTGACCCCCAGAATGCAGGTGAGCATCCCTCTACTGTCCTGCTTCTCCAGAGCCCCAGGGGCAGGGCTGGGAAGGCAGAGGAGTTTCCCAAGAGTTGTCATCAGGAGGCAGCACGGAGCTGCAGTGCGGCCCTCCTGCCGCAGGGCTCAGTGGGCAGAAGGGGGTGCTGCAGTGTAACCTATTTAGGATGCAAATGGAGTGCTTCCTGAGCTGCAGATTAAAGCCTGCCTGGCAGGTCTGCAGGAGCACTAAACGCTGGATCCCCACTTGTCTCTGCTCACCGCAGGTCATTAATAGAACTCAGAATGGCATTACTAAATGGGAATGTTAAAAAAAAAAAAAAAAAAAAAAAGGAGGTAATCCCACTCTGAGGGAATTCGGCTCACCCAGTTCTATGGAGACTTACTTATTCAAGATCTCTGGAGTTCAATTTTATTAGCTTTAGATTGACAACCCTCTACCACAGACTCACTACCCAGTAAATGACAGAAAGATCCATAGATGAACTGAGAGAGACAGAGACAGCGAAGAAAGGCAGGAAGGTGAAGAAGAGAGAAAAGGAGGAAGGGAGGGAGGAAGGGGACAGTGAAGGCCCCTGTGTGTGTCTGTGTGGAAGAGACCACTGCAGAGGCGCAGGCTTCCTGGACAGGCCCGGGGACACCTCCTGTTCTCTGGGCTGAACTTCCACCCAGTGGGAGCAAAGAGGCAGAACAAAACCTCCAGCTTCCCCGCACCAAGCCAGCCATACTTAGGCCTTATTTTCTGACTAAGTCGGTGCTCCTTTGCCAGGCGAGTTTCCCTTTTCCCCTTTGCTTCCGCCAATTCCTGTGTTCTTCCACTGGAGTTCCCCAAGACTCATCAAAAACACGATTTAATTACTTCTCAAAAAGGGGGGGGGGCAGGAGTGTAAACATGACTCCTTTTTATCTCCTGATACATCTGGACAAGTAGACAATGTGCTAAGACAAAATAAATCTGCCCTGCCAGTGACATCAAAGAGTTCCTTGAGGGGCTTGCAGCTACTTCCAGCCCAGGAATGCTGTTGCTAAGCATCGCCTACACCTCACCAGTCCCTGGAAGAAATGCTTTTCTCTTTCCTTCAGGGGGAGATGAGGAAAGTTAGAGTGGGAACCAGACTGCAAAAGGAGATTGGGGATTTTCAGGGATTTGGAAGCTTAGAATGAATTGTGTGAAGAACAGGGGTTTTGTTGTGTTGTGTTTTCCTTTTGACATACTTGTCTATATTTTTATAAAGGGGGTAGGTGGAAACCTCCTAGAAAGGGTTATTTAGGACTCGCAGAAATAGGCGATCGCACAAAATACTTCTATACAAATTTGAGCCATATGTCACTGCTGTGAATTTCTCTGCTGTGAGAAGAGCCCGCCGCTAGCTCAGGGGTGCGAGGAAATATCTCACATTCACCAAAGTCAAGAGTGAAAAATCCTTAAGTCGCCATAGTCATAAATCATCCGACATCACAAACCACATTTTTTCCCCCTAAAAGGCAGGAAATGGAGCATTGGCTCCAGCAAACACAACGCGAAAGAAAACAGAAACTCACCCCCCACAACCAAGTGTGAACTGCCATGTGCGATGAAATTAATCTAGCCGCTGACCCCAAATCCACACAGAGCCTCACAACTAGAGTTTCTGTAGCAAAACAAGAAATGGACTGACCCTGAAATCTGGCTGACACCTTCAGCCTTTTCTCCCCGCCACCCCCCAGGGAAGATACTGAAACAGATGCTGTGAAATTCTGTCTGATCTCTGTCCCATATGCTGGTTCCCGAGAGGGAGCCATACGGACATGTTTCTCTTCCCATGAACACATCCTCAGGTGGGGAACTGCCCGATTTCTCCCCTCCAGCGAGGCTCCTAAATTTAGTTATGCTGGAAATATGAATGGAACACGAAATGGCATGGCTGAGCACACGTTCCGGGAGGACCTGAGGGGGCTCTGGGGAAAAAAGAGCTGGTTTTAAATAACACACCAGTTCTCCATAGGCACCAGCCACTCACCGCCAGGGAGATTTTGCCCTTGCCACAGAGGCTAAAAATATGCAGATCAGTGCTCTGACCCAGGGAAGCCAGGGGCGTTCTAAGTAAACAACTTGCTAGTTTCTCTTCTTGGACCAAAGGAAACAAATTCTGAAACTATGACGATCTCCACACGGGATAACTATCAACACCATGAACAATTACTAAGTCTGTGATATTGCACAAATAAATATCACTTACCATTATCTCTAGCGCAGTTGTATTTATTAAACAGTGACTGAGGGCAGCAGTAACCATTTTTATTGTCCCATATAGCTCCTATTTTCTAATTAAACAAAAGGTTATTTCTACTGTTAACACAGCCATTTGTCCAGGTTAGGTCTTACATAATACTTTTTTGCCAAGCGCGGCAGAATATAAGAAATTATGTTCCGTGGTGGTTTTGTTTGGGGCTCTTTTTGCTTTTAATTTTGCATGCTGAGTTGCTACTTAGGAAGCTCTGTCGGTTCATAATCAAAGCAAGAGGCCATTGTGTGGAGAATTCATAAATAAACTTTGGCCATTTTTCCTAAAACATGATGAAGCAAGCACTTGGTCCTACCCTTTAGATTCAATCCAAGGGCAATGGTCTGTATTATTAAAGATATAGGTCAAGCCAGCGCGCTCTTCTCTGTCCTGTGGGATGTTTTAGAAGCGGCTGTCACATTACCGCGATATGTTCTGTGGCTCCTAAGTATTCCTCTTGGCAACTTTGGATCTCAGGCGACTCCTCTCACATGTATGTAAAAATGTATAAGCTGTTTCATATCACAGCGTGAGCTATTTCCTTATTTGTAATTGCAGAAGATGCCGATTGGAAAATGCACTAATTTCACTGACAGGGATAATGGTAACTTCATAAAATTTGCATTATGTCTTCTGCGAACCTTGATAATACTTCATACCAACATTTGAAATTGTAATTTTATTTCAATGCAACGCTGAGTGCAGGGTCATCTTTCTCCTGAGCATCTTAACAAGAAAAAGCAACAACATGGATTTCCTCTTCATCTCTAAAATGAATGTGGGCCAGGAATATGAATTAAGTTGCCACTATGTGCGAAGGACCCAAGGAAAGAAGCCAATGTTTAATGAGCATCTACTATATACTTGGCACCTTCATGTAGGCTAGTGGTTCTCAACCTTCTGGCCCTTTACATACAGTTCCTCATGTTGTGACCCAACCATAAAATTATTTTCGTTGCTACTTCATGACTGTAATGTTGCTACTATTATGAATCGTAATGTAAATATCTGACATACAGGATGGTCTTAGGCGATTCCTGTGAAAGGGTCGTTCGACCGCCAAAGGGGTCACGACCCACAGGTTGAGAACAAACAGGTATAAACAAACAGCCTAGAGGTTGGAGGATGGAGATTTTGTCTGTTCCAGGGGAATGACAGGAAACCTGGGACAGCACTTGATTTTCACAACCTTGTGATGTATGGTGGAAAGGTATTAACATCCCTATTAGACAGATGAGAAAAATGGAGACTTAAAGAAGCAAAGTGTCTTCCCCAGGAATTGATGACTGGCCCAGGGTAGAACATAGTTTCCCTGTCTGCCTTGTTGCCAAGATCAATGAGAATAATATCCTGGCTTTTTCAAATGACTTCCCACTGAAGAGCACTCTCTCTGTTCCTCTGCAATGATGGCCTGAGCTTACATGTTGTGCCATCAGCCCTGAGTGCCCCCACAAGTAGCTGCATGACTTTTCTAGTTTTTAAAACAGGTGTTATATGCAATAATATGCCATGATCACGGATCTCAGTGTGTTTTTTTTGTTGTTGTTAATGCTCACCTGAGGATATTTTTGCCATTGATTTTTAGAGAGAGTGGAAGGGAGGGGAGGAGGAAGAGGAGGAGGAGGAGGAGGAAGGAGGAGGAAGAGAGAGAGAGAGAGAAAGAGAGAGAGAGAGAGAGAGAGAAACATGGATGTGAGAGAAACACATGGATTGATTACACCTGCCCAGACCAGGGCCAGAGATCAGGCCTCCAACCGAGGTATATGCCCTTGACCAGAATCGAACCTAGGACCCTTCTGTCTGCAGGCAGACAATCTAATCACTGAGCCAAACTGCAGGGCAATTTTTAATCAGAAACATTTACATTTTAAATACTACCAATCAAAAATGATCACCATCATGTGGTTAATAATGTCAATAATTTCTAATGAAAACACTCATTTATTTTATTTATTCTCAATTCTGCCACTAAATGAGGAGATTATACCAGTCCTTCATACCTAATATGCTATGACTCCTCTCCTGGTTTTTGAATGGATTAGTTTCTCTCATTTCTTTGGAGCTGAGTTGAGAGTAAAGGGAGATGAAGAATAGAATTTCCTTTGTCTAGCTGTAAAGTGGGAAGCTGAGTAAATTGATCCATTATATCTGACGCCTAATCCTACAAAGCTTGAGCCCCAGGTCTCTGTTTCTTTGTACTGTGGGGATGGATGTCTTCCTAAAGGATAAGGTCGTTCATCCCCACAACCAGCCAAAGGGTAGCTCTTACCAGTGTTGCAGAATGAGGACGGCAAGTTGCAGAGAGATTGGAGGAATTCTTCCAACTTTCTACTTAGCAAATTTTGACTCCCAGACAATGTCCTGGGAGAAATCACAAAGTTATCCTGTAGGAATGGCTCCCACCAAAGGAAGGGATGGTTCAAAGACATTGTAACTGACCATGCACAAGCAGACCAATAAGAAGATGGATCCCACACATGACCTCTTCCCAATGTTGAGCTGCAGAGAAGGGGCTTCTGGGTCTGGATAAAATCCTTTGAGAGACAGACAGAAGGTACTTGAGGACTATGATTACTTGGAAGATAATAGATGGGAGAGAACCTGGAAGAACTAAAATAGCATAGCTTCACATCTATAGGAATGAATACATCATTAAATCTACTCTCCAGAGCCTTTTGAGAGCCAAGTCATTTTGAAAGTTTCAATCAGCCACACAAACTGAGAGAACTGAATATCTCAGAACATATGGACACACACAACATATTTAACACATGGCACATGCACTCATAGGATGCTCTTCCCTCTCCTTTCCTTCAACAGCAGATGTTCTTGGTGTGTATGTAGGAGGAACATCTATCTGAAATATTAAAAGTCCCACTGCCCATGCCTGGCTGGTGTGGCTCAATGGTTGACTGTCGACTCATGAACCAAGAGGTCACTGGTTCGATTCCTGGTCAGGGCACATGCCTGTGTTTAGGGCTTGATCTCCAGTAGGGGTGTGCTATTTCTCTCTCATCAATGTTTCTATCCCTCTATCCCTCTTCCTTCTTCTCTTTCTAAAATCAAGAAAACATATATTGTTTTAAAGTCCCACTGCACACTCAGTGGAAATTTGTCTTTAGCTTTTTACTGATCAAGTAGAAAATGAAAGCAGGGTTGTTAACCAATAATGCACTTCAATTTCTCTGGAGCTATAAATAAAATCAGGAACAGTGTGGAGATAGGGATTCTTCCCAGAGGGTTTGTGTTATGGCTGATAAGCTGATGCCAGAAGCGACTAGACAGCAATAAGAGTTGGAAATAACAAGTGAAGACTCTTTGGACCCTCCATCAGAGGGTATTTTAAAGCCTATAAGAAATTGAGTAAAAAGGTATATTTCATGGAAGAAGGAATTCTAGAAAGGAAAGCTATAAGGCAGAGCTCAAGTTGTTCCTTCTACCAGATGTCTCCTTGATGAAATTCCATTTGTTCTTCAAGGTCCAACTTAAGCACCACCTCCCCTTTGACCTTCCTGTACCTCTGAGGTTGCAATGCACTTGGTAGGTGCCTGTGTTAATGCCCCTGATGGCGAGCTGAGGTTTAGCACACTGTGAGTCTCAGAGTCACAGTCCATTTCTTCTCACTTTTTTTAGTTTAGGCATCAGTACTGGGCCTGATATGCAGACGGCATGAGGCACAGGTTGAATGAATGAGTAAATAAAAGACAAGGGAAGAGGATGGCAGCCATTGCTGATTATTTCTGTCTTCCTCACCCAAGCTGCTTGGAAGCAGTTGACAATCTCTCACCACATTAGGCAAAAGCGACATGGGACTTCTCCAACACACAGCTGGTACCAGCTCCTTCGCCATGCTGCTAACTGGTGGGGGTGGGGAGAGGAGATGTTAGCATGATGTTTTACTCAGCAGGCACCGCGCTGAGGCACATTTTTAATGATTTACCAGTTCTACTTGACTGAGCCTGCACCCTGTAAGTGGATCATATGATCAGCGATCACAAGTTAAACTGCTTTTGTTGCTCACAAGGCATGCATGGTGGGCTGGCTGCAGGCACCAGCGGCTCGCACGCAGCTGTGTGTAAGACAAGGAGAGGTTACGTACAACAGGCAGTTAATGGCTCATACCAGCAAGCCCTCGACTTCAGTCGGCACATGCGGCTGAATTTTAAAGAGGTAAATGACCTTGCAGCTGGGAGCTTTAACTATGTGCTTTTACCTATTTGTACCTGGGTAAGTAAACATTTGCAGCACGCCAAAAGGCCCCGAAAGCACTATTGTAGCCACAGGCTAATCCCTTTCTCTCTGGATGAAAGACTCCAAAACAAACTGGGGGGGAGTGGGGAGGGGGGTGGAAATCATTTTCTGCCTCAAGTAGCACAAAGGTAAAGGGGGGCAACGGTGATAATGAGTTCCATTTGTTATAACTTTCAGGAGTCACCAAGGCTCCAGTCCTAACCAGCTGCCATATTTAGGATTCCACTTTCCAGGAAGAATGACAGAAACAACAGCCCTCCAGACGGAGAGACCGGCTCCAGCCAGAGCCAAATAGAATTGCCTCCTCCATGCCAGTGCCTCCGACGCAAGGAAGCTGGAATGAGCATCTCCATGCTTGTTCTACTACCCGACAGGGTTGCTTCTCCCAACTGCTGTCACTCGGGGCCAAAAAAGCAGGCCCATCTCAGTTCTCTTCTGCTTTAGCTTCCATCCTACAGAGGAGTAATCATGGTGTGGAGTTTAGGTCTTCTACCATGAATTGCCTGCATCCTGCTCCGAACTATCCAGTAACCAACAATTAACTCCTTTTTGCAACAGGCCCTTCAGAAAACTTCAACCGCAACTGGTCCACCAGCGCGACATCTGAAATACTGGCTAACCATCCACGTGCTTTCCAAAAGCAGGCTATTTATGATTTACAGTCTGAGTGGGAACCTTGGTAATGTTGTTACTTTAAGAACTCGTCAATAAGTTGAGATTAAGATAACATTTATTGCAACAAAAACTGAGATTGCCATGAGAACAGGCAGAAGGTATCTGTGGACCATTTGAGATATCTCACAGGCCATGAATCAATAGCGGGCAGTTCGCTGGAGTGATAAGAGCACTGGGCTGAGGCTGAGAGCTGAGAGCTCGGGGCTCTTCCCTGGCTCTGCCCCTCACCCGCTGCATGACTCTCGGCTCAGCACTCCACTTTTTTGCACCCAAGACTTCAATCCCTCGTTTGACAACTCTACTGAGTTCCTACTATGTGCCAGGAACCATGGCAGGCACTGCAAACAAGCATGTTGGGTTAGATAATCTCTAGGTATCATTCATGTATGTATATGCAAATGAATTAATAAATAAGAAAACCTGCACTCCAGCGCTAGCCAACATCTGTTGAGCCAGAATAATCCTTAAATGACCAGAAATATTTTCTTCCCTTAGATTCAGTTAATATGGGCCAGCCTAATGAGGTTGGTTCATAGCCATGAGAGAAAACAGCACTCCTTGGTCCAATATACAATTTTAATAAACTTTATTAAATTTCCATTGATCCATATGCAAAAATAATTTGTTTACAATTTGAACTCAGCCTACTAAATAGTGCCTAACTCAATAAAGGAGGAGGCTGAGAAACAACAGCTGTATGGCTATTAACACATTATGCCATTAAAAACATTAAGCAGTTGGGCTTGGTGAAGGAGTCAAAGTTAACCCCTTGAATATCTCTAAACTGAAGATCAATTTTAGAAGACGCTTGGCAGCAAAAGGAAGCCACAGACTCGGAAAGGAATTTCTCTCTACCTACTGAATGAGCCTGCAGGAATGAACACTAGCCCATAGCTTTGCTGCATGGTCTTTGAGGAACCTCCTCTAAATGTGCCTCTAAGCCTCCTGCAGAGATGCCAAGGGGTGGTAAGGTTTTGAAGGATGCTTTAATAATTAGCAAACTAGCTTGACATACTAATATGATTCATGTGGGGCCCTACATTTTTTGGTATTTAGATAAATTGGTTAGTTTTGACCTTATAATAGGGCCAGAGGGAGGGCACAATCCTTTTTAGCCAGTTGGTTCTCTTTTGTAATCCATATCTGTAATTCAGTCAGTGACTCAGAAACAAGTATTTAATGAGTACTAAGTAAGGCAAAGTCCCTGATCCCAAATTATACACTACATGGTAGAGATAGGGAGATAAAATTAAGAGACATGAAAATTTGAGAATAAGACTATAATTCTGTGTAATTCTGAAGATGTACAGGGGCCTGAAGAAGAGAGACCAGGGAAGAGTAACAAAAGAGGACTTTAGGAAGGAAATGGGATTGAGCTATGCTTTGGAAGGAGGATGGGTTTAAATAAATGCAAGGAGAAAATTAAGGGTCAAGAGAGAAACTGAAGGGGGCGTTAAAGAGCATGGGGGGTAGGGCACAGATAGGTTAAGCAAAGGGAGAGGGCTGAGAGACAATGGGGTACCATTAGCCTTTCTTTAAGGTTTTTGGTTGTAAGGTCTATAAAGAGTACAAGGGAAGGGAGCTGGAGGGGCCAATGCATACCCCGCCCCACTACTGTGAACAGCAAGTGGAGGGCACGCCCACAGCATTAAAGAAGGGGATGAAAGGTAGCTCAGCTTTTAGAAAGTCAAACCATGCTTGGTATCCAGGTTAGTGATTATGTGATTTCTCAACTGAGAATCCTGTGTGACAACCTGAATATAAACATGAAAATACGTGGGCAGACCTTCAAATTCTCAGAACAACAGTGAATTTGAGTCAGAAAGGATCCTTGCTTTGGGTAATTCAATTAGTGAATTTGATTGAATTGACCTGTCCAGTCTCCCAAAAATGTTTAGATGCCTCTTCAACACCTAAAATGGTCCACCAGCTCTGGTTTCAGCCAGTATCCACTTCTGTGCAAGGTAGAACATTATTCTGTTTAATAAGATCTCTTAATAAAATTTTCCTTTAACTGTATGCCTAAATTTCCTCCTTCTACCATGAACCCTCAGGTCCTAGGCTTGTTCTCAGAGCAGTGGTATATCCTCATTCATATGATACTACACCAACTATTTGAAAGAAGAGTCTGTGTCACCTTAATCTCTTCTATTCTAGGCCAAGTATTTATATAACACTCAGCAGCCTAATCCCTCTCCATTAGTTTTTCTGTCTTCCTTAAAACATGAAACGCTGGACTGAATATGGTCCAACAGATGATGTGTGAGCTGTGCATAGCTCAGGAAGACACTCCCTTTGAAAAATCAGGGTCCAAACCTTCATTGCACCCACATTGGCAATACCTTTCCAAGCTACAGCCCATGGTGGTGCACATCAAATCTCAAATGAAATATCTCAATGCTTTTGCTGTGAAACATTGTCAAGCCACACCTTTCAAGCACATACCTCCTTCTATAGTTGATTTAAACACACACACACACACACACAGCCAGCACTTCAAACTAACACTTCTATTAAATTTTGTCTGGTAGGTGTCAGGCAATGTTTTAGCTTGTTGAGACCACTTAGAACTATGATCGAAAGCCTCTGCTAAGGCTGGCCTCCCAACTTTGTATTTGGAAAGTTAATAAGCAGGGCTCCTCTCCAGCTCCTTACAAGCTGTTGATAAAAATGTTTACCGGGTCAGAGACAAGGACAACTTCAAGTCTGAAGTAGATATGTGGATAAAGCCTAAGGCTTAGAAAAGGAGATAAAACATTTTACAAGTTCTTTAGGAAGGGTGAGAATGGATACCAAGAGGCGACTTTACTAGTATAAAGGTAAATACTTAGATGAGCAATGTGACTTCCCCCTCCCCCTAAGAAATTAGGTCTGGAATTTCCCTAACCTACCTAAGAAATTAAGTTTATTAGATTTGGAGTAATTAGCAAACCAAAGAAATCCCAGTGTGAACTCTCTCAACTTAATCAAGAAAAATGAAACACAAAAGCAACCTGAACATGAAAGAAACAGAGTTTACCTAGGTCACTGCCTCAAAAGCTAGATACCAAGTTTAGAATGAGTTTTCCCCCAAGAAACTGGCCTGTGAATTTTTGATTAGTTATCTACACAACCAACACCAGGACTTAGGCTTGTCAACTCCCCTACTACTAAGGTATACTTACTGTAGAAGTTCACAAATGCATTATTAAGAACAAAAACCAGAACAATATCCCAAGTGTAGCATTATGGCTGAAAAATGACTGTGATGCCAATTAATAGAGAATATAAATGTGAACTGCCTAATTATGAGTGAGTGACATGAAGTCAAATATTATGGTGTTACAACAAAGCAGACATGAAAAGTTTAAGTTTGAACATTTTTCACACTCCAGCTAGAATCATACATCTAAGAGATAAGGTAACATGAGAACTTGACAATGTTGCAGAAATCATAGATGACCCTGCCATATGTGGCTATTGCCTCATTAATTTTACTAATTACACAAAGACCCCCTACTCCTACTAGTTATTTCCCATGGGCTTGAACTTGAAGAACAAAACCACATGCTCTAGCACCTCAAAGAATTTTGTAAAAGCTAAATTATGATGGTACCAACTTAGGCCAAATCACCTATAACCACCTTTATGACACCACTTAGAAGTAAAAGCCTGAAATGACATCAATAAAAACATGAGACCATTTGAATAATTCTTCACCTTTTTCTAAATGTTTCAACAAAATGTTTGAGTTCTCTTGCCAATCCCATGAACAATGTCAGTCAAGCATTATGCTCACATCTTACAGACATGGAGCTCAGAGACAAATACAAATATTTACTTAAAGACACACAGTGATGAAAACATAGCCTGTTTTTTTTTTCCTTTTTGAAAATTTGCAGGCACAGCAGTCCAAATTCCTCAGTTTCCAACATATTCAAGTGACGTTTCACTGGAAAAGACGGAGCAACCATGTCTAGTAATGTCTGTGCCATCTCAATGCCCTGTCAGGACAGAAAGCATGGGACTTCTCCATTATTAACTGTCCAGTAATGAACCTACAAGTCAATTGTCACACAGGGCTTTCTGATGTCAGTCAAAGCAGGACTGTGTGAGAAACATCAGCCAAATCTACCTAGAAAGCAGGAGCAACCAAAGCATGTGCATTAGGAGTCCTGAAGCAATATCATGGGCACTTGTCACTAGGAACACCATTAGTTGATAAAAATGGCAGTAAAGCCTATCATTATTTCATCAGTCTAGTCAATCTTCATTGGAACAAATATACACAGATTTGCCGTTACAGTCCCAGCTATAACATGAGCAGTACTGTACACCCAGCTACCTGGCGAGCAAATGATCCATTCTAAGGCAATGACTTGGCCTGAGGCCACCCTGTGAGAACCCTGAGAAACTGGAGACAAGGGGGTGGGGGTGGGCGGGGGGAAGCAGATGGGTTTCCGGAGACCTGGTTCCAGGCTCTGCTTTCCCACCTCCCCAGGGATGTGAGCTGGCTTGGACAAGTCATCCTATGGCACTGAGCCTTCGTTTTCTTCTCAGCAAACTGTGGATATAAATATCACCCTTAATTTCTTCAGTGGTTACTATGGAAGTTCAGTGGGACACTGCATTTGGAGGCTGTATACATGCTGTACAAATAGGAGTAACTACGATGCAGCCTTATCTCTGTGGCTGTTTAATGCAGGCCGCTGGACAACCTTGTATTGACCCCTCCTGGCCTGTGCCAGATAATTTACTGACCACTATCGTCATCAGTAAACATCCACAGGGCCTGCTATGGGCTTAATTACACACTGGCTTGTACAGTTCACTGACACTTCTCATGTGCTTGTGTCTGGTCTTCTTTTAGCCACTGTGTGGTCAGCCAGGGACAGGAACCTGTATATACACAGATATGGATTAGTATATACATCTTAGCCCAGTAAAGGAAAGAGGACATAGTAACTTCTCAATAAAGAGGTAACTTGATTGTCTTAGAAGTCAATCAAAGGTGGAAAAGTAGAAATATGGCGAAATAGAGTTAGAAAATGAAAAACTCCTACCTGTGGGAAATATAAGATATTTTTAAGGGATGGGCACAGTAGCAGCATTTCCGTCTATAATCTCATATAAAAATGTTTAAAGAAAAAAAAAACCCTATCAAGGGTCTTAATCAAGCGATTCCACTTAAGAGCTTTAATGCTAAGTATGCAAACGTTCACCTGACTGATCATTAAGGTATCAAGAACTAATTTTCCTCCTTTTAAGAGCTTGTATGTCACATCCCACCCCTTGGGCCTTCCAGAAATGCATTTAAATGCCTAACTGGGAGAAAGAAAAGCATTCCAGACAGCCAGGTGTTAGTGATTCAGCCATTAAAACTTCAGTTATAAAATATCCCCCACAATTGTAAAACATTTCAGTCATTAGAAGATCATAAATAGATTAAGATGACATTTTAAATTATTATGACACCATGTGTATAAAATGTACATTGTTCATCACAATATCCCAGATGACTGTGACTCTGATTATCTGAAATTAAAGATGAAGTGAATGTTTTATTTATTCTGAGACCCAACAGCAAAAGACAGAGAGGGAGGGAAGTGGGGAGAGCAGACACGCAAGTGGGAATTGTGAATGTTGCATCCTTCCTGAGGCAGAGAAAGGCTTTAGAGTCATTTTGCAATAACACCTATTTGCTGCTCCTTGACAAAAAATAAATCCTTGTTTCATTTGTAGAGGATCAGGCTGAAGTATTAAAGAAAATAACTCAAAAATGCATGATTTTGAAACCATCACATAAAAGGTCATGATACTCTGAGTTAATTGAAAAGTTTTAATTAATGTTCAATATTAATTTATGTCTAAAACTAGAAAAGTACCTCTTGACTCCTTTTCATGTCCCTTAATATCAACTCATCACTCATATTTTCACTAATGTGCAAAGCATGTTTCCACCTTGAAGGTGTAGAGCCCCCTTAGAAGAGGTGTTGCGACTTCCT
This sequence comes from Myotis davidii, assembly GCF_000327345.1. Classification (NCBI taxonomy): domain Eukaryota; kingdom Metazoa; phylum Chordata; class Mammalia; order Chiroptera; family Vespertilionidae; genus Myotis; species Myotis davidii. The sequence goes on from NW_006284436.1 coordinate 2,959,326, forward strand.
TTCAAGAAGAGAAAACCATCTAACCAACATCACCAGAATAGAGGACACAGTACTGGGTAACCATTTCATGTAGAAGAAAGAAAACATAAATTTCACAATTATTGGAAAGGTCATAAGAATCCATGATGGAAATAAGTCAGTCTTGCTTGCAAACCCATGCTTTTCAACCATGTCTTACCAAAAGCAAATTCTTTTTAGGATTTCAGTGAAGTATTTGGGGAAATGTGTTCTAGGGATAATGTACCTAGCTTAAAACGTTACCAGCTGACTCCCAGGAAGCATTCGGCCCACCAAATGGGTCTCTTTTTCTGTCTGTCCATTATAACCAGTAATTGGCAATTTGGAAGCAGTATTTAGGATACCCTAAAGGTATGGGTATGATTCTGCTACACACACTGATAAGTCATTCTGCCAAAGTAGATAGAAGTTCTGTAGATGTGTGTGAATGTAGACTTAGGCATACAGCTAACAATGGGTACGATTTCTCACCTGAGAACTTTTAAAAGTGTGTTAGGACTGGAGACATGAAAGTGTCACAGACATCAGAGAGCCCCCTTCCATTCTCTCTGAATCAAGCAATGAAAAGCTCCATGTTCTTTTCGGGATTAATTGGTTCTTTAGAATAATCTTCCTCAAGAAGTGTTCAAAACACGAGACATGAGACCAATAACCTGCCCTATCAGGTTCTCCAGAAGGATCAGTGTTAAAGGGTAATTCACGGTCAATTCATCAGAACAATTATTCATCCACTTTGCCTTGTCAGTCATGAAAAACTTTTGAGAAATGCCCACCAGATTTTTGCTAGATTAAAGGAATTGGAAGCCATCAGGGCCAACAGTTCCTCCAGACTTCTGATGAAATCTATCCAAATGTCCTCTGGAGTAGGGAGATGACACAAGACACTCTATTAGGGAATGCTTCCCGATGTTGAGCTGAAATCTATTTCCCTGTAACACGATGTAAAGTGAGGCAAACGCTCCGTTTCTGTGGAGCCCTTTATAACCCCTGAGGAGGAGGTGTTGAAAAAGAAAAGGAAAATACTTCGGAAATAGTCATAAAAGAAGGCAACCTCACACTCTCTGCTGCTGATCCCGCTACTGTGATGATTTGGCAGGTATGACTTAGGCTGTCAGAAAGAGACGGTCTCTTTTTCTGTCTGTACATACTAAAAGCTTGGGAATGAAAAACAATTTAGTACAAATCCATGTCCAGTTATCGTTGTTTTTTTTCTTTTTTCCAAAGCATCCAGGGAAGGCAGCAGAAACACCTCCTCAGCCCTGCAGAGGCCAAGCTCTGTCCTTTGGAGAGAAAGATGCCATGAATGTCTCTAAGCTTATGCAAGTTCAACATCCCACCTCCTCCACCTTCCACCATAACACCCTCTC
>NW_006284436.1:2960811-2967692 GCF_000327345.1 Myotis davidii
TAAATTACATTCATTCATCTCTCAAACATACCCTTGCTGAATGTCCATCTCACTGAATACCTTTTCTGTTTGTGTCCGTACCAGCCTCTGTTGAAGTAAACCTCTTCTTATAAGAGAACTTCATGGGTAGAGGACAAGTTTCATTTGACTTGCGAGGAGGCTGGCACATCACCACGCTCTCTGATGGATTGGCTCTGGCTTTATAAATCTCAAGAAATTTTCCCAAGAATCTCTTTCTGTCTACTACACAGGGAAAATAACTATTCAACAGTGAGATTCAAGTATGAGCCCAAAGGTCTTCTTATGTTGTGGTAATGTTGGGGGTGTGTGTGTGTGCAAATCTGGTCAGAGCATATTAAAAGTTTATGGAGAATTCTACCCAAATGAATAAATGCACTAGAAATTCAACCAAGAGGCTACATTCTTTGAACAGATCCTGATTCAAGGCTTGTTTGCTGGGTGTTTCTCCCCTTTCTAATTCCAAACTAATCCCAAACTGTTTAATCTACCACAGCAATAAGATTCAAATGGAATTAAAGTTTGTATTAGATCCTTCAGGCCTGGCTGTGGTTGTGGTTCCTCCAGAGGGGATGTGTTTATTTGCTGGTCTTTTTACAGAGCTCAGAGGGCAGAGTTTTAGATTTAGCAAGGACTTTTTCCTCCTTTGGAAATGAATTAACAATGATGTCACCAGAGAATGTTTATGAACACAATGCTAAAAAGTCGGCCAAACAAAGCACACTTTACTTCTGCTTACTGAAATGCATTGCCTTTCCTAAAAGGGGCAAAAATTTATGATTTTACTATATAAATATTTTAATTATTATTGTTAAATGTCTATCACTTTAGAAGATACCTACGAATTGCTGGGTCTCTGGTCCTCAGAGAGCTCAGCGTCAAGTTAGGTTAAGATGACCGAATCTGTAGTGTGTGGCGTAGTGGGAGTGTCTGGGGCCCCAACCAGGTTCCCAAAGGACTCAGAACAGGATCGTTCTGGATCTGGAGTGGCAGAACAAGAGTTCCTGTAAAGATGAAATTTGATCTAGCCCTTGACAAACAGGATGAGTTTGGATGGAGATCAGAGAGGAAACTAAAGTTACATGAATGAAGAAAGTCTAAGCCCATCTGAATGCCTAGCGAGGGTCACTTTGCTGAAGTTAGTCACTTTGGACAAAGGGGTAGAGAGGTTGAGGGCACTCTTAGCAGAGCTGCCAAGAAACTCACCATTTGAAAACTACTGCTTTCTTTCAGCCTTCTCAGTGTAAAAATGAAAAACTGAGGCCTGGAAACAAGGTAGCTGAGCTGGTTCATGGGTGGGCAGGGGTTTGAATCCAGGTCATTGGATTCCCAGACCAGTATGATTTCTCCCATCCCACACTGCCCTTCAATGCTCAGGTAAACAAGTTAGCTATTTAAAATGATATAACGAGGGCAGGAGAGGTGTGGAGGGGGACAATAGGGGGAAAGGGGGAGGGCATCTATAATACTTTCAACAATAAAGATAAATTAAAAAATAAAAATAAATAACATTATAAATACATACATACATACATACATAAAATGATATAATGAAACAGGGTGTCTCATAAAGAATCTCTGGTGGGAAGATCTTCATTGTCTTTTTCACCTTCCATACTGTGTCAACTATTGATATTTATAAAATAATAGAAATAACTGGCATCAGAAAATGTATGCTATGGCAACTGTTTAAATGAAGGCCAGAAGAAAATAAAAAGCTTAGAGTGACCTACTGTACATCTGCATTGCTTCACCAATTAGCTCCAGACTGACTTTGTCTGGGATGAAATGATTTAGTCTCAACAGAAGGTCAGTCCCACATATCCAGAACAAAGATAGCCAAGTATGCTTATTTGAGCTGAATTACATTTGGTAGTTTAATAATGTAAATTTATTGCCTTTTCGAGAGGGACACTAGCACTGGGGAGAACTTTAAAATGCATCACACTTAAAACATAAAATTAAATTCAATTAACTTTTATTGGGAGGCTAATACACTAGTATCCTAGAGGGAGAAACGAAGCTCTCAGCTTTCTCAAGATTTTCAAATCAGGGCCCTGGAACCCAGACCAGACCAAAGATACTGGACTGGCTCACTCCCTCAAAAAGAGATTCCTGGGTGAATTTAACATCTGTACGCAGTGGGCAAGACCATGCCTATAGGTGTCCAGCTGAAAGACCCACAGGGACATTGAACCAAAAATAATAAACTAATAGAAATGACAACCTCTAAAGATAAAAGCTAACACAGGGATGGAAGCATATAAAGGTTTCAGAGGCCAAACGTTCTTTATTAAACCCTCCTACCATTTCTGCTATTAGGAGTAAAGTTCATCTATCTCATATTTGGCAAGATTAACCACTTACATTGATTTTATTAGAGATTCTTAAGCCAGCCTTTGCTTTTCTAAAGCCTATTGCATCCCCCACTACACTGATATACTCCGAATTTATGGGCAACAATGAACAGTCCCTTTGTGACTTCATTATTTATAACATCAGCAGGTAGACCTATGGAAAAAACTGTATTCTGAACAGACTGAACACCTATGTCCTGGATATAGGATAAAGTAATCTCATTTATTCATTAAATAAATATTTATGAGTCCCTACTACATGCCATGTACGGTGTTAAGCACTAGAGATTCCTGGGTGAATAAAATAAATGACCATTGCCCTTATGGCCACAAAAAGAGGAGAATGGGAAGAATACAGAAATTAAAAAGTAAACAAACAAACAAAAATCCCAACATCATGTTAAAGGCAAGGTTCAGCTCTCAGAGCAGATTGGAATTTGTCCACGACTGTATTAGTTCCCTATTGCTGCTGTAACAAATTACCACACACTTAGTGGCTTAAACAACACGTTTATTGCCTTAACGGTCTGGAGTTAGAAGTCTGAGCTGAGTCCTACAGGGATAAGACTGAGAGGCAGTAAGGCTGGTCTCCCGGAGGCTCTGAGGGGAGAATCCTTACCCTTTTCAGCTTCTATAGCTAAGTGCTGCATTCCTTGTCTTATATCTCCTGCCTCTGTCTTCAATTGCATGGCTTCGATCTGCTTTGTTCACCACACCAGTTCCTTCTCTCAGACATCTTTTGCTCCCTCTTATAAGGACCAGTGTGTTTACATCAGACTCACGTGGATAATCCAGGACAATCTCCTCATCACAAAATCCACAGCTTAGTCACATCTGCAAATTCCCTTTTGTTATGTAAGGTAACATTCACAGGTTTTGGGGATTAGGACATGGAGATATTTAAGTGGCCAGAATTCTAGGCAACCACAAAGACCAAAGATAATATCCCAAGCTTTAGGTACCTGCAGAGAAAGAGAAATGACCGGAGCTCTTGATATGAACAGCAAGCGTAGCATTGGTATTGTCTCCTTAATATCCATTTGTTTACCTAAAAGCAATGAGATGCAGGGGCTAAGAACATAGCTTTGGGGTGAAATATATCAGGGTTTCAGAGCCTTCTCAACTCAACATGGATGAACATGGCAGGGTAATTAACCTCTCTAACCCTTAGAGCCCTCATTCCTTAACGGAGATCACAACAGAGTCACCTTCTAGGTTTACTAGGAGATGAGCCACACAAAGCTCTTACTGTAGCACATAGTAAGCTTTCAATGAAGGATATTAGTTCATTGTTATTTCACCCAGCCCGGACTTGAACCAATGGTTGGGTGTGTTGGAGGCCTCCATTAGCTCAGATAAATAAAATCCCTAGAATATATCTCTCTCCTACTTGAAATTCTGTTTATTTATCTCCTGTGCTTTCCCAGCTGTGAATATTTTCTCTCCTCTTCCCTCTGACCTCCAACAGTGTGTGTACCACCCATTTAAGGCTATCATGTAAACTCTTGCCACCTCGAGTTTGTTAATTTCCTCTAAGTGCCATATGTAGATTATAAACTGCTTGAGGGCAGAGATTGCAATACTAGTACTTAGCGCAGAGATGTGTCCACAGTACATGATCAATAAACTGGTTAAATAAACCAATTACAGAGCTTATTCCTCACAGATTTGCAGGGGAAACACAATTCCACATTTCACATTAAAGGGGAGCCAGCTGTACGCCGTGAGGTATTCTGCAACCTTGAGGTCGAGCTTCCTCTAAATCAGTTTAATCCTCATCCCCCTTTTCACATCATGTATCACACAGAGTTGCCCTATATCCAGGATGACGAAGGACCCTCTCACTGCAGCTGTACACCAAGAAGTTCCAGTCTCAGCTGCAGGCCCAGGGAAAACAGGAAACAGACTTCTCTTTGGACAAAGAACTGAACAAAGAATGCACACCAGTCCAAGCCAGTTTGAACCAGTCTGTGACGCTCCGAGATCCTCCTGGCTTCTCTCCCCAGCGGGCACAAAGGCAAGGAGAACATCATTGACTCCAATCTTTGGCCTTCTAACCAGGAAAGGACTTGTGAAGGTGAATGGTTTGCAGACGGAGGGGATATAAAAGAGACAAAACCAGGATAAAAATTAAATAAAAAGTAGCTGTCTTAAACTGTAATTGCAGTCCTCTGCTGAGCACGCTTGCAGATATATAAATGTGATTTACCATCAGCTTGCAACTACAAATCAGGTCTTGAGAAACACTTGTGCTATGAAATTGTTTAATCTCATCAAGCTCTGCTTTCACAGCAAGCCATAAATCACAAAGTCTTTGTTATCATAGACCTCCACCAGCGCCTCTCTGGCAGGCTATGGATCGTGGGTATATATAATCTTGACTGCACAAACACTGGGGTCGGCGCAGGCTGAAATACTTTCATAATAGCCACTGTGCAGCTGGTGGAACACAAGCCTATGATGGATATCTCATTTCCTACAGTCGGCATCTATTTCGAGCAAATTATTACCACATAAATTTCTTGTCAACAGAAACGGCCAATTAATTAAGTTAAAAATTTACTTGTGATCACATCTACAAACCAAATAGAACTGCAAGGCAATTTTCCAGTTACTGAATATACTGCAGGTCAGTTTAATGAATAATTTTTAACTTTGTCATAAACTCAAAGACAGGCTAATATCTCCAGAAACCTGAATGGAGACCAGCTGCCGACAGATTTACACAAAATATATTTATGTGGAATTTGATTGCTGACATCTGGGGACAGAAATAAACTTTCTATAATTACAGAGCCATCTTTGCCATATATATGAATTTCTTTCACCCAAAAATGCAAATGTGTCCCCAGGAAGTATATTTACATGTTCAGGCAGGGCTGCAATGGGCTGGGTGACTCTTGGAAAAATCATTGCATTAAATTTCTATGCTAGTGATGGGTTCATTATCATGGGAGAAGACAATAATGGGCAAAAGCCACTTTATCACTGTCATTCACCTCCCACACCCCAAATCAGGATGCTTTCTCTTTGAGGTCATAAGCCACTCAGCACATGCCCAATAGTGGAGGAAGCATTGGGAGAATTTAAGGCTCTGTCAGGTGGGGCAGATTGACACAGATTCTCCTTAAGCTTATTATGCGTATAAAACAGACATTCATGGAAAGAAAAGCCAGCAGAGGGCCCTTCATAATTCTTGCTCTAACCATTGTCTCTGAGTTAAAGAAAATCCATAGGTGAGGATAGTTCTCCAGGTGAGGATATAGAATATGAATTTGCGGAACACATGAGATGTGGCTGCTAATTATGATTTACTCAATCAGACACCCATTGGATATAGGATTATGACATCCATTAGGGCAGCCGTTCTCAACCTGTGGGTTGAGACCCCTTTGGGGGTCGAACGACCCTTCACAGGGGTCACCTAAGACCATCGGAAAACACATATATAATTACATATTGTTTTTGTGATTAATCACTATGCTTTAATTATGTTCAGTTTGTAACAATGAAATTGGGGGTCACCACAACATGGGAACTGTATTAAAGGGTCGAGGCATTAGGAAGGTTGAGAACCACTGCATTAGGGCCATTATCTATCCCAAATGTAGAGGACATTCAAGGTCCTTTCAATTGAAACCCCAGTCTGTCTAAGAGTTTCACTGTTCCTTACCCCCAATTTGTCATTGCTAAATGATCAAGCTAAACCATCTGGTGTTCCTACAGCACGCCCTTCACTTTTTGCACTTCTGTGAGCATTCTTCTACAAAATATTTTTGAGGTCCTTTCCCAATTACCTCCATGTGCCAGACCCACCTCTCTTAGACAACTGTCATGGCTTTTCCCAGCCCAGAAAAGACCTCTGCTCTTCAAAAGACATACCTCCTATACAAAACTTGAAAGCCTATCTTTCTACCCTGACAGAATGAGCCGGAGTGAGTTCACAGGCACTGAAGTGTTCAAGGAAATGCCAGACAACCACTTGGTGGGGATATTGTAATGGGGATCCAAAGTACATGTGGCGTGGTAGACTCAGTAACTTAAGCTTCTCAGCCCTGGGGGCCTGAATTATATGATAGTTACTTGTGCCTTCATCATAAGCTTCTTGAAGGCAGGAATCATCTTACTCATAGTTTCCTCTGCAGATGGCCTTATACTTTAAAAAATAAAAAAATAAAAGAAGATACTCTAAAAAAAGCTAATGAGGGCAGATTTTATGGAGTTTTCCCCATATACTTGCTGCTCTCAATTCCAGGAGTGGCATTTGGCCACTCCTGCACAACTACCATTAATATGAACATCATTGACTGTGTGCCTATTGTGTTTAGGGCACTTTGTTAGAATTCTGAGAATTCCAGGAGGTAGAAACATTCTCTCCCAGACCAATTTTTTTTTTTATTTATTTATTTTTTATTACAAAGGGTATTACATATGTGTCCATTTTTCCCCCCCGCCCTAGACAGTCCCCTAGCCTCCCCTATTCCCCAGTGTCTTATGTCCATTGGT
>NW_006284436.1:2967798-2976553 GCF_000327345.1 Myotis davidii
GCGTAGTATTCTATCATGTAGATGTACCACAGTTTTCTAATCCATTCTTGTACTGATGGGCACTTGGGCTGTTTCCAGATCTTAGTTGTGGTGAATTGTGCTGCTATGAACATAGGGGTGCGTATATCCTTTCTGATTGGAGTTTCTGGTTTCTTGGGATATATTCCTAGAAGTGGGATCACAGGGTCAAATGGGAGTTCCATTTGTAGTTTTTTGAGGAAACTCCATACTGTCTTCCATAGTGGCTGCACCACTCTGAAATCCCACCAGCAGTGCACAAGTGTTCCTTTTTCTCCACATCCTCTCCAGCACTTGTCGTTTGTTGATTTGTTGATGATAGCCAGTCTGACGGGTGTGAGATGGTACCTCATTGTTGTTTTGATTTGCATCTCTCCAGACCAATTTTAATTAGGGAAACAAGCCATACCGTGATTGATCCCATAGCACACCCTGAATAAACAGGGCTAAATGATGAATGACCAACGTGTAAAATACAAAATAAGAAAATAAATGTTAAATACCTGGTATGGATCATTTTCAGTGTCTGGGTGAACAATTCAAAAAGATTTGAGAGTTTCAGAATCTGTGGTGTACACAAGGTAATCCCATGTGACTCTTCCTTCTACCACCGCCAAAACCCAGTCCCCAAACTCTACCCCCAAGCCCAAATAGCTCACCCCAGGTCTCCAATCTAGAAGGTGGCTGAGAGGGAATCATAGCCAGCTGTCCCAAATACTTCCCTTCATTCTTTGCATCACATCCCAGATCTATCACCCATCACACCCCATAATCAGTATTCATTCATTGTGGTTAATTCTATGTATCTTGAATCAAATCATTAGGACTCCTTCCCTCACTCAGGCCTTAGCTCCTTGTGTCTGTGGGTTCTCTTTCTATCAGGAGACCATGTTTCAAAATTTTCCCCTTGACGATGATCTTAATGGTGAGGACATTGCTCAAACATCTAATTTACTAATAATCTGCTCTGGACCTCCCATGCATGAAAATTGCCCTTCCTCCCGCCACTAAATAAGGGTTAAATGCACAAATTGGCCACATTCAAATCTTGGCTCAAGCATTACTAATGGTGTGACCTTGGGCTGGGTACTTCACCTCTCAGTGCCTCATTTTCCTTGTCTATAAATGGGACTAAACTAGTTCCTATATTACAGTGTCAGTATGAGTATTAAAATAGATAACACATGCAACATTTTAAAACAACGCCCATAAGCAATATTTCATAATATTTTATCTTTAACCAGTATCAAGTTTTGGCATAATAAATCTCAAATTTTTATTTCAAGCTATATAAACTTTGTACCTTTCCATTTATCCTATATTTACCCTGCTGAAGTATGAAGGAAAAATTAACAATAAAAAACAAAGATGATGATGATGACCGCAGATGACATTTTTTGCCTGTATTATGTCCCAAGCACTGCTATAAACATGTTACATTCATTATCAACAGACCTAGAAGGCAAATATTCTTATTATCCACAAATTACAGATAGGACCTAGAAAGGTTAAGTTACTTATCCAAGGTCATCTAGCTATAATTGGTCAAACTTCAGATTCATGCTCTTGCAATTTAGTGTTATTATATTTGTCAGCAATCCCTTATCACTGCTCAGGCCCTCCTTTATCCTCTGTTTTTTCTAGAAGTGTTTTAATTATTATTCTTATTCTCAAGGAGCTTACAGCTAAAATAAGGAAGCCGGATAAATATATATAAAAAACACATTCAAATTAAAAACAAACAAACAAAACAAACTTGTTCAAATCCATCCACACCTATTTCTATCCACTCAGCAAGAAACAGTTTTCCAGAACAATATAACCATAGCACCACATCACTAATTAATGATTTTAGGCAAAATAAATGAACATTCCAGGGAAATTCAATTAGCTTCTCAGTTCAAACTTAGTACTGGTTTTCAGGAGGGAGGGATAGGTCAGGGCAAGTTCCATAGTAGAGCTTTTGTAAAATTAGATTCAGGATTTCTGTAAAAAACAGTGTTATATTACAGAGACAATGGACAAGAAACTTGGGGAATTACCCATATGCTGTCTGAGTGCTACTACAAAGGCAGGTAATAGTCTATGGTGAGTCACTGCTGACTGTCAGATTAGCTTGTTGAGGGTCATCGCAGCCAGAGTGTCAAGGTCAGGATAAAACAGTGGAACAAAGCAGCAGTGAACAAAGCCTGTCCCCCAAGCCAACCTGCTGGCTATTAGGGATGTAGGTGACATAAGTGATGATTATATTATGGTCTTACAAGTGTAGCATTTTATAGTGTATAAAGCACTTTCACAGTCATTATCTCATTATGTTTTTAAAGGATTTCCTATGGAAGACTCCATAATAGTCAAACCAGCAGAGGAAACTTCACTTTCAGGAGCATATTTCCACAGTTGAAGAAAGATACCTATTTTGAGTTAGGTAACCCACATAAGAGAAGATAAGCACCAGAGATGTTGATTTATTAATAACTACCCATCTAAGAGCGATTTTCAACCGGTGTGCTATAAGAACTTTTATAACCTGCAATACCTGACTATTTAGTCAGGGGCACTGACCTCTTTTCCCTTAGATTGTCAAATAGAAAAATAACAACAGCCAACTCAAAAACAGCCATCCAGTATGAATGAATCAAAATCATACCATTTTTTCTTGTCAGATCGACAAAAAAATATAAAGTATTTTTTGGTGTGACGTAGAATTTTAGTAATTACTTTATATGTGCCATGAAATGAAAAAAGGTTGGAAATTGCTGATCTAAGATACCATCCTGGGAAAACAAATTAAAACATGGGTCTCTACATTCAAAGAGCTTTTGTGTTAAATGAGGAAGGAACACACACATAGTAAGAGATCACAGCGACTGCTGTGCACGGTGCTGATGACGGATAGGACTCACTGCTCATTTTCAAACAGACAGAGATGATGGCAGGTGGAACATGCAAGAAATGCACCACAGAAAATAGGGGATGTGAGCTGGGCCTTTAAGAATCCTTAGGATCCGGATAGTTGGGAGGAAAAAAGTGAGGTTGCATAGATAGTGAACATAGATAGAAGACTATTTCTTAAATGAAATAGTCCTATAAATTTCCTTCCCTTATGTATAATAAAGTAAAAAGGAAAATATAAACAAAAGCTAAACAAGGCAAGGGGCATAAGCAGTTGCAAGAAAAATTGTAAACTGGAATTCAATGTAAAGAAGACTCTGGATTGACCAGAGATATATATACAGCTCATCTCCAAACACTATAAATCACCAATAATTTTACAGAGGAATCCAAAAAATCCAAAGGATTCTCATTCATGCTATAAAACCTAATCAGAAGCAAATTATATAGGCATGCTTATCTTTTTCTTCTGACTTGGTAGTGGATTCTATAAATACTGGAAAAAAACTGAAAAATAAAAAACTAACAAGTATGCAAACTCACATGAGTACAAATATTCCAAGACTATACATTGACTAAGAGAAGTGATCCAAAATCAGAAAGTAAACTCTGATGAAGAAATTTGAACAGAAGGTGGGAGGAGAGAAGCCAGGCTGGCTAGTCTAATAAAGATCATGTGCCCCTTCAGCAGAGCCATTCTCCTTCCATTTTCTCAAGCTACAAAACATGGCAGACATGCTCCTCAAACTGAACTCCGAGGATAAAAGAAACTAGTCTTATTTAAGCTGGAATGATAATTAAGAAGTCACCCATGCTGTGTATTCCCAGAGTCCCTCAAACGTTATCAGAGGGAAAAGAGAGCATGGCAAACATGCAGACCTGCTAATAACAAGATAACCAGAAAGAGAAGACAGACGCACCTCATGCAAAACTAAAAGAACCCATCATCACAAAGAACAGAAGCAATGTCATGATAGTTCTATGCTATAAAACAACTTAAGAACAAGAGTTTAATTAAGTGAGGGTTCTGCTTCCGCCATAATGTGGCAAGCTCGCTATACCCTATCTCTTCCACTGATTATAACTGAAAACTGTGCAAAATACAAAAAGCAACTACCTGGAGATGGTGAGAAGTAAACAAAAGCAGGTATATTGTGGAGAAGTTACCTACTAACAGGGGATTTTCCAGGTTTATTTGTCTTTTTCCTTGTGCCTTTGTCCCAATTGCAGGCCCGAATCACAGAGCTGCGTGACAAAGCAGTAGTGTAGGGTGGTAAAACCCTGCTTTCTATTTCTATCTCAAATTTTTGAGTGAAACTGACATTAAAAAGGGGATAGGGAGCTTAAGGACTGGGAAGTATGGAGGGAATTCCATAGCAGAGGGAGCTGGAGAAGGGAACCTTCTAATTCTATATGGCTCATCTCGGAGCTGTGCATAGGCAGGACATATCCAAAACAGAGTGGCAAGGCCTCTAAGGCTATACACCACCACCCAAGTTTCATGTTAACTTTTTGAGTGGTAAATGCACTAGACAGATTAAAGGAAGATGGTGAAGGCTTTGAAAACTGAACTGAGATTGGAACCCACAGAAGACAAGATAATCTGTGGGCTGAAAGTAATGAGTAAGATTCCCTGCTTTAAAAAAAAGGAAAATTAAATTTCCTTCTTAGGATTACAATACAACCCAATGTCAAAGAAATATAATGTTCAAAATGTCTGGGATACAATCCAAAAATTATTCAAGAAGTAGGAAAATGTGACCAACATTCAAGAGAAAAGAAAAATAATATGTACCAACTCCAAGATGACCTACATGTTGGAATGATCAAATAAAGACTTTAAAGCAGCTATTATAAGCATGCTTCATGAGGTAAAGTTGAATACACTTGAAACCAACGGAAAAGTAGAAATTCTCCAGAGATAAATAGAAAATACTTAAAAATTGGAAATGTTAGAACTGAAAATGCAATATGTGAAGTGACATTTTACTGAGTGTCTCAATATCAGTATGGAGATAATAGAGGAAACAGCCAGGGAACTTGAAGACAAATGAAAATAAATTATCAAAGCAGAAGGCTAAAGAAGACAATGTTTTTTAATGAACAGAGCCTCAATGACCTGTGGGACAATACAAAAAGGCCTAACACAAATGTCATTGGAATAACATAAAGTGGGAAAGAAGAGACTGTGCAGAAAAAGTATCTGAATACAAAAAGTATAAAAACTTAATATATTTAGTGAAATAAAAAGTTAACAAATTTAAGAAGATCAATAAACACCAAACAGGATAACCAAACATTTTTTTTTTTTTATCTATTGAAAAAGACTTAAGGAGACAAAATAAAGACTGGAACAATATCATTCAGAACTAAAAAGCAATTTGGAAAGATCAAAGAACAGAGACACCACACTAAAAATCAGATTACTGGCAAAGCAAAAGATCCACAGAATCACATTAAATGTACATGGAAAAAAAGACAAAAATTAACATAATTACACCAGCTAATTCTCATAAAAGATAAAGATGCTATTCTTACAAAACATGGAACAGAAAATGTGTTCAAACATCTACTACAAAAAGTCCCCCAAATGAAGAGACAAATCTGCAGATCCAAAGAGTTTATCAAGTTTCAAAAAAATAATACATAGAATAGTCAACAGTCAGATAAATTTTATTTAAGTTACTGAAATACAAGGGAAAATTTTTTTCTAGACATCCAGATACAGAAAAATAATCCCATTTAAGGAAGAAAACTTCGGTTGACTTCAAACTCATCCACAAGATGATCCCAAGAGACAATGAGAAACATTTAAAAATTATTTTTTAAAATAGTGTATATCCTAAAAATATTATACCCAACTAAAATGTCATTTTAATATAACATATACACAAAATTTAAGAAATCCAGGACTCATGAACCCTTTATTAAAAAGAAAATGTCCTGAGGGGGGGAAAAACACAACAATTGGAGTTTGAATACAAATTAAGGAGTGGAAAAGCTATGATCCAAACACTGGTAATGACCCCTGAGTTCATTTGAAAATAGAATTAATACTGAACAAATAAGGAACGCATTGTCATAGAAGATAATACAACTGTCATTGACAATATGAAGATAATAATGTAACTAACACAAATCAAGAGGTACAAGGAATGATAGGAGAAGCTGCGATCTTCATCTTTCAGAGCAGATCCTGTCTAAAATACACACATTTGGTTAGAAATAACCATTCTAATCTCAAAACATGTATAGTCTCATTTCTTAGCATTAGAGTGACTGTTGATCCCGTTTTTATAAAAGTAGGAGTGTTTCATTATTCCCTCTTTCTCTCTTGCAAAGCAGTTTCCACAAATACATAACCTATAATTTTTACCACACTGCTGCTATGTTCTAACTCAACAAATCACTACCTAGAACAGAAACATTTGGAGTGTATTAAGTGCTCCACTTGACTTTGCAAAGACACATACACACACACACACACACACACACACAAATGCATACAATATTTAACTCTAATGTCTGGCTATGCATTATCTATCCCCAAGAAATGATTGTACTCTTATTGACATGGTCAGTTTAAAAATATCCCAATTGGTTTTTAAATGTATATACGCAACTGTGCTTCAGGCCCATTATCGCCTGATGATCTAATTTGATGTTTAAAATGTCACTTTCTCAACTCATTTCTTTAATTCTTCCAATTTATATGCAATAACTTTAGATACCATTAACTAAAGAGAGGAAATATGTGCAGATATATTTCTCTTCCTGGTGTGTTTTATTTTTAAATATTCATAAAAGACTCATATAATGATTTATTCTAACACCAAAAACTTGTGTTATTGAAACAGTTTATGATACACTGTACAATTAAGAGGTAGAGTTGGAATATCAGTGACAATGAAAAGTGTACTCCAATGTTCAAAATGTATATTTTGCTTTATCTTTTAAAAAAGGCAGTTAAAAATCCATTAGAGATATTTGAATATAATACAAATCACAACAGCAATAGAGATATTTGTTTGATGCTCCCTGTGTGGCAAGTACTCTGCTAAGAACTCTACAAGGATCTCTACAAGGATCATCTCATTTCATCCTGTGAGTTAATGTCTTTTTTATTCTTCTAATCTGGGGATACTGAATGGGGGAAAAAAGCTAGACTTAGTTTCTCACTGAGCTTGGTCATATGTATTAAGTACATATGTATTAAGTATGAGGATATTTCAAAGTTTATGAAAGTAATTTAACAATTACATATCATCCACAAAGGCAACACACTTTTAACAAACTCTGAGTGAAGTAATGTGTATCTGATTATTATTCTGATTCCCTAATATATATAATGTGACATTAATAACAATAACTGTCAGTGAAGTATCAGTTTTAAAAGCTTAAACCCAATGGTTGTCAAGGCATAAATACCCTAGATAGTTTCATAAAATTCATCAAAAGAACTAGCCTACGATGTCTAGTTCTTGGTTATAAATGACAACTAAGTCCTTCGATGAAGCCAGGTGAGGAACTTCTGTTCTAAAGGAGATTCATGTTGATCTCTTCCATACAAACAATCTATATAGCACTGCTGTGAAGTCCGCCACTAAGAAGTCTGCTCTAAGAGAAAGGATGCTGTGGTTATATAAGCAAGTCCACAGGGAAAAAACACAAGTAGTCCCCCAAACCGGTGTTTTTTTAACATGTGTATTTGGAAACAGGCCTGTTTGACAAAGAATTCCTTCAATGAGTATGCTTGGAAAATGCTGAAACATTACTCTAGAACTTCACTCTTTCATATACTAATATGCAATCATGCCCGAGGGAAATAGAATTCAAACCATTCTGAAGACAGACCCTATCTTCATGGCACACAACACAAACATCTGCCAGAGCCGGGACACTTCCTCCTCACAAACCATGGTTCCCAGGGTCATGAAGAGCCGTAGACATCTACAAACAAGCAGCCCCTGGCTGAGACTTGGGAGAGCCAGGTCCTCTTCCACTGGGGCTCCTCTTCCACCGAGGAAGTCTAAACATTAGTGGACGCATGGTAACCTCCTTCCCTTCGCGGACAAACCTTCCTGGGCAAAGTCCAAAGGGGTCCCTGTGACTGCACTCGGGGTTCTCTCCAGCGAGGTCAGGTGGGAATGATGACATGCTATCCTCTGAGGGGAGTGTAACAGGAGACTAATGGTTCCCTCATGCGGGGATGGTAGATGGAGCCCGCCAGCATCTTTGCTTTTCATACTGGGTGACTGACTCCATGGGAAGCCACATGTAAGTCAGGGCCCTCCTTTCCCCTGCCTCAAGGGTCACTGTTCCACTCTTCAATGCTACACTCCCTTTTAGTGCACTGGACGTCTGCTGTGCTGGTCACACACACGTGGGTCTATTAGGCAAAGATAATAATAGCCCTGGGTAAACGCAGTTTCCAACATTTGACTGCTTGCACTTACTAGTAGATCTTCCTCTAGCTTTCCAGTGTCCATATGATTGTGCAGACAACCACAACTAGGCAATGTCCAGGCCTATTTTGTGTCCACTGACCCTATACTTCTGGCCAAAAGGAGATCACAGTCTGACCTACTGGAAAATAATACAGAAAGATTGATAGGCTAAAACAGCAAATGCATATTTAATCACTAGTATTAGGAACATTCCTTTGCCACCAAGCAAAAGCCTGGAAAGTTGAAAACTTGTGTCTCAACTGGCAAGCACAGACATTTTTTATAAGGCAGAAATTCTTGCTTACATGTAGGTCTGCAGTAAGATTGTTTAAGAGGTCACTCTTGACTTGGCCTGGATAGCCTAATGTTCAGTGTTTGGGCAGAGGATAAGGGAAAGA
>NW_006284436.1:2976582-3027047 GCF_000327345.1 Myotis davidii
TAACTATTCTTTGTGATTATTTCCACTTCACATATAGACTCAATTAAAATAACAATAATTATTGATGGAAACCTCATCACTGATTACCAACTTAATTGCTTATGTGAAGTCACACAACTCTTTTCTTTAAAAAAAATATGTTTTATTGACTTTTTACAGAGAGGAAGGGAGAGGGATAGAGTTAGAAACATCGATGAGAGAGAGAAACATCCATCAGCTGCCTCCTGCACACTCCCTACTGGGTATGTGCCCGCAACCAAGGTACATGCCCTTGGTCGGAATCGAACCTGGGACCCTTGAGTCTGCAGGTTGACGCTCTATCCACTGAGCCAAACCAGTTAGGGCACAACTCTTAAGTGAATATCATGGCATCAGTAAAGATCCATGCAACTTCCCCCAGCTTTGTGGATAGCATGTGCAATGGAATTGATTTAATTAGAGCTCTTACATTGCAACCTGCACTCCTTCCTGAGCTATCCTTGGCTGGAGCATTCCTCTGTTCCTCTTTAATGCTATCCTAAGCTGGAATAAAGCAAGGTGCCCAGCAAGAAGCATTGGGTTGCATCACAGAGGGGATTAAAATGCTCAATATGCCCTGGCTGGTTTGGTTCAGTGGATAGAGTGTCAGCCTGCAGACTGAAGGGTCCCAGGTTTGATTCCGGTCAAGGGCACATGCCTAGGTTGCGGGCTCAATCCCCAGTAGGGAGTGTGCAAGAGGCAGCTGATCGGTGATTCTCTGTCATCATTGATGTTTCTGTCTCTCTCTCTCCCTCTCCCTTCCTCTCTGAAATCAATAAAAATGTATTTTAAAAAATAAAATACAATGCCCATTATGAGGTAAGACTCCAGTCACAACAGAAGGAAAAGAAGACAGGCCATTAAAAAAACTGGGCTGCTCATGGACACAGACAATGAGGCAGTGAGGGCCTGGGGTGACGGGTGTGGGTGGGCTGGAGGGGGGGTCAATGGGGGAATAAGGACATATGTAATACTTTCCATATTAAAGAATTATTAAAAAATAACAACAACGATAGAAAAGCAACCCTAAAAAAAGAGGGGAGAGGGTGCTGCAGGCAGTAAAATATTGGTTGAAAGAAACTGAAAACACCACAGCATCCAAACTCCTTGCCCCACTTTGCTCGATCTGAGTCTTGGAAACTCCCGGCTTCGCAATCTACCCTCAGTCCATGGCTAATCATGCCTCAGTCACACAGGTCTTCCTCCAGGCTTTCCAATACAAGACACTGATTCCTGCCTTGGGTCTTTGCATCTGCCTTTCTTCTGCCTGAGCTCTACCCCTACCCCAGCCTCCGCCCCCACCCCCAAGTTTATCTTCATGATTTAGGTCTCAGCTCAAATGTCCTCTCCTCAGGGAGGTCTTTTCTCAATATCCGAGATAAAGTAGTCCATCTCCCCAACTGGACACTTTCCATCGCATCATGCTAATGCATTTTCTTTGAGCCACTACCCAGTGTTAGAAGGTACATGGTTTATTTGTTTGCTTGTTCATTGCTTGACAGCACCTATTGATATATTAATTATACAAGAGCAGAGACTGTTGGCCATCTTTACTGCTGTGTTCCCAGGGTCCAGAACAGGGCCTGCACAGAGTAGATTTTCTGTAAACACTGACAGAAATAAATAAGGGGTAGTGGCTTGAGGGAATGGTAAATTAACTAATGTTCATCTCAAGGCCACCACTTCTAGTGCACCCCACAGTGGGTAGTGATCAGAACATACATCAGATAACAGGACAGCTAGGCCTAACCTGTCACCTACTGGGTGTGTGACCTTCAGTAATTTACGTAACTTCTCTGGACCTCAGTTTCCACTTCTATAAGTGGGTTTACATGAAAGACTGATCTCACAGGGCTGTGGTAGAATTTTTTTAAATGCGTGCAAAGGACTTAAATAATTCATCCTGTAGTAAATATCGCTCTCTTTGTTATTGTTATTGCTATTAGTATTTCTTACTATATACCATGAAAAAGCTCAGGAACTACAAAACCTTCAAGTGTGAGCATCATTTTTAAAAATTCCTTCTCTAACAGCCTCCTCATTCAAGATAACAATGCACATCGATAGATGTTCTCTTCTATCTCAATATATTATGGAGTCAACGTTTTCAAAAGTCAAGCAACCTCATCTTCTGGATGGCCCAGCAAATTTGCACTGCCCATACCTGCACAGCCCTGCCCCCTTTCCAGCATACCCATGAGCAGTCCTTATGAATAATTTGGTTGGCGAAAGCAAAGTTTCCATTGTTGAAAGCTATGGAAAAGACTCTTAATTCAAACAGTATTAGGTTGGTGGATGAGGCAAATTGAAACATGTAAAATTTATTGGACACCATAAAAGGGAAGTGGGGAGAGGGCCAAGGAGATGGGGGGGTTCGATTACTGCTGAATTGCTGGCATAATAACCTGCAGCACATCACAGGGCTACAAGCACTCTCCCAGATGATTGCTTTGTGTCACCACTGATGCTACTGGCCCATCAACTATGACCCTGGGAGCAGCAAACCCCATCATAAGAGAGAGAGAAATGTAAATTTCAAAATAGATATATAAATATTCGGTGGCCCAGTGCTCCATTAGTCATTTATATTCCTGACTTTGGAATGCAAAAATGTAAATCCAGGGCCCTTCTGAAGTCAGAAGTCACCCAGGGTTCATATAATAATCTCTCTGACTAGAGCTAAGCTGTGGTTGGCAATAAAACCTCAGGGGCCAATAAACGCACCAAACATGCTGAGAGAAAACAAGGGGGCGATACACTCTTGACCTCAAATGAGGGAGAGAGAGATTGACTAATGAAGCCCACCCCACAATGGTGGAGATTTCTCTGCTACGATGGAGCTGTACCGACAGCTGAGTTACTCACGGGCAGGCTGACGTCCCTGTAAGCAGAATGCTCCAAAGCTCATTCTCCAAGCCCTGAGGAACATGGGACTTTTTATGACTTACTGCCATTTTATTGCCACTGGAAATGGACATAGGGCACACACCCAGAGTTCTAAACAGAGGTAAGTGATGTCCTTGGTGCAGGCTTTCCTAACGCCCTCTTTAAAAATGAAATCATTAAGAGTTACATCAGACTGAGTTCGATCTAACATAACAGGGGTGAGGGAGGCAAAAGGGCAGTGGGTAGAAATACTACAAAGCCCAAGAAATGGAAATCCCTGCAGCATGGCCTCGTGGAACAGAAGCACAGAAGCACACACTAGCCGGTCATTCCTGAACACAAGAGAGGAAAGAGGCAGAGCACCCAAACCTGTGTGGCCAGAGGGGAGGTGATCTACCCCACCTTCCTGGGAGAGCAAGCCAAGCATGGGAGTCTATGTCAGCATCACACTGCAGATTAGGGGCAGTTTGGCCCAGAGGCTGAACCTTCTAATACCACCTCCTCCAGGCCCTGGACTTTCACACCAGGCTGTGTTTGGAACAACTCCTCTCTTCTTCATTTCATATCCCATGGCAGGGGATTACCCATTTATTTTACTTACATAAAAGCCCACCCTCCAGATTTGGGGTTTAGGGAAGTGACTTATACTGTGTACCAGGCTGAGATCCAGGAGATACTTTAGGAGCTACGCAGACAAATATGTGCAAATCACTGTAATAGCAATATACAGTATTGATGTCCATTTCATGATCACTGCTTAGGACATGACCTAGTAGGTACTTAGGGTTTTAGAAAGTGAATGGATTTAAAGAAAAACATTAATAATAGTACCCATGTCTGTAGATAGGGAAATACCATTCCAGAAATATCCTCAACACGTTTTCCAAGTTGATTTTGTCAAATAAAATATTTGACACATAAACATAACTGATTATGCTCACAAGATCGATAACCATAGATGGAATCAGTATCTTCATTCAAGAATACTATGTGTATGGGGAATATTATTCAGCCATAAAAAAAGGAATGAAATTCTGCTACACAGTACAACATGAATGAACCTTGAAAACATTATGCTAACAGAGATAAGTTGGATATAAGAAGACAAATATTCTGTGATCCCATGTCTACAAGGCATCTAGAATAAGTAATTCATAGAGACAGAAAGGAGAATGTAGGTTATAGATGCCAGGGACAGGGGAAATGGGGAGTTACTGCTTAATAATCATGGAGTTTCTGTTGGGAGGATGACAAAGTTTTGGAAATAGTGGTGATGGGTGCACAGTGCTGTGAATGTAATTAATGGTACTTGTACACAAATTGTATGGTTAAAGTGTCAAATTGTATGTTACATGAATTTTACAATTAAAAAAATAATACTGTAATATAGCAAAAACTTTAAATTGTATACTTTAAATGGGTGAATTATATGGTATGTGAATTATATATTAATAAAGCTGTTATAAAACAAAGAATATTATGTGCATGAAGTTAAGGTCATTCTTGCCTAGAAAGAGGAGGCTGCATATAGTGAGCCATGAAAACTCTTATTAACCACGGGAATGTCATGGAAAAATCATCTGTTTCATCATGTCCCTGAGTGGTCCCTAAGGAATTAAGCATGGCTATCTTGGATCCATCCAAGAGAAGTTACTTATATTTTGTACTTATCAGTACTCTTGACAATGTGTCCCTCCTATATCATCGCCCATAAGAGATACCTGGGAAGTTCCAGACTCCATTTATTAATTTGGATCATCACCCAGAGACTGAATATTCTCTGGAATCAAAACAAACTTGTCTCTTATGATAGCTCTAGTTTCCAAATGCTCCTGAAGTTTCAAATTGCCATCCCCTCAATTTACATATAAATGTGTGTGTGTGGGGGGGCATTTCCCAAAACTTATAAAAAATGCCACATTGTATCAAATATAAAGATAATAATGATATTGTACCAAAAATATATGCTAGTAATTCAAGGTCCAATATACTGAGTTATAGGTGAAGAGGCAGTGTAGCATAGTGTCATAAACATGGGATTTAATAAACAGACCTAAGCTAAGGGCAGCTTTACCACCTAATAACTTTTATTAGTCCCTGTACCTTAGTTTCCTAATCTGGAAAATTAAGATAATGAATCTTTCCTCAAACAGGTAGTGTGAGAACTAAATGAGGTACCATGATGAAGAGCACAATACTACTGGTATATAGCAAATGTCCAATAAATAGCAGTTAACGAAGCAATATGGAGTCTAGAGAAAGAAGAGATAGTGAGTAGGAAATTGTCAGTGTGTCTCTTGCAGGGAACAGTAATCCTGTTGCTATAAAGAAGAACACTATGGTAGTAGGTGCAACTCTCCAGATTCTGTCATTATTGGGAAGAAAAAAATATACACACATCTAATCACCTTGATTCTGAAACAAAAGCATTTATTACTGCTACTAATACTAATATTAACATCTGTTGTATACTGCTATGTGCCAAATACTTTGATAAACACTTTTTTTTTACTATCCTATTAAACCCTGCCAACAACTCTATGAGGTAAGTAGTTTTAGTATCTCAATTTCTAGATAAAGTTCATCAATAGGGCTAATAACTGACCTGAAATCACATAGGGATTAAAGGTCAGTGCCAGAGCTCAAACCCCAGGCAGTCTGGCCTATGACATTACCACTGGGCCATCACCCATGCTTACTTAGCAATCTTGAGATGATTCATATACTTTACCAGCTACCCTGATACCAAGAAGGGGACCTCCTAGACAAAAGATGTGAAGAAGCTGGTAGCTCCCTGACCACCATCCATTACGCAAATGCAAATAACACATTAGACTTCTAGGTCGTACATACATCCTTATAGATGAACTAATAAAATCATCTCTAACTTGTGGATGAACTAATAGTAACAACAAAGCAAGACACCTGCAAAACTAAAGATGTGACTTCATTCACAGTGACCAATGTCCAGTCACCTTGAGACTCAGCCTAGAAGAGCCCGCTGGTTCTCCTCTGACCTCTCCCGGAACCCTCTCTTAAGTACAACATGAGGCCCGGCACCAACCCTTCCATGTGCTCAGCACAGACATGCAGAGCTCCTGCCCAGGTGGGACGTGAGCAGCACTTCTCAGGAATGGCCCAAAGTGAAGCAGGCACCTGCCTCTGAGTGCTCCCAGGAGAGAGATTCAGAAGCTGGCTGCCCTGGTGGGAGCATGTCAGGGAGAAGTACTATTAACCAGCAGTCAGCAGCATTCGATAGACTCACAGAGCCCTGGGCCTCCATTGCTGATACTCAACTCTTAGCCCACATGGAAGAGCAAGAATAAAATCATTGCCCTCAAAGGAAGAGCGCCACACTGCTCAACCTTTCCTTGGAAAATAGGAGGTTCCTCCATAGAAACATGAATGAAGTACAGGGAATGGCTAAGGGATGGGGAAAGATTTAAACGGGACTAGTTCACAATTTTCCTGCTTCTGCCTCCTGTTACACACACACACACACACACACACACACACACACACACTGCCTCTGTGAAGGTCCCAGAGGTCATGGGGATCAAATATAAATGTTAAAAGTTGAAAAGGGAGAATCCATTTCAAGTGACTTACAGGATAACTGTCATTGGAATTAATGTGGCTGGAATGTTTAAAATTGCCATAGGTTCCTTCTCTGTTGAAAGGTGTCAGATTTCTGTCTTGAAAGCTAACTGTCTTTCTGTGATACCTCGCTGAAGGTTTATGCTATCACAGACAGGTCCAGGCTCAGGGGAGCTTATTTAATTTACCAAACTCCACATAGAAATTGGCAAGGATGAGTCCAAAAGGTAAAGCATAGGGCATTATCCCTCTCTCTCTCTCTCCATTTCCCACATTATTATCATGTCCATTACACTTTCCTTTCTCGAAGGTATCTGGAAATATGTTTTACATTCTCCACTGGGCCCCTCTCTCATAGTACTCAGGGTTCCTCTCCTAAGAATAAAACAGACTAGACATAGCGAATAGGAATCTGCGCTTCTCTGAAGAAGCAAAGCTCTGCAAGTTAGAGGGATAAAATCCCAAGTGCTGAGTGAGCTGCTCTCCAGACAGGTATCACTGTAACTAAGGAGGGCCTCCAAGTTAGAACCTGAACTATCTCAGGATCACCCATCACCAAAATCCACTTACTTCTTTCTTTCCATATGTATGCCTTTTCAACAAGTAAATCTCACCCCTACATGCTATTCGTCCATTGGAGCACACAGTGAGCATGGAACACATAGCTGGGGGGTATCTAAATCAAAATATAATCTGTATTAAAGGCCATTTTTAAAGTATGTTGCCCTGGTCGGTGTGGTTTTGTTGGTTGAGCATTGTCCCATGCACCAAAAGGTCACTGGTTTGATTCCCAGTCAGGGCACATGCTCAGGTTGCAGGTCCAGTGGTTGGGGATTTATTCTCCTGTAAGGGTATGTACAGGAGGCAAACGATAGATGTTTCTCTCTCTCTTCCTCTCCCTTCCTCTTTCACTAACAACAATAAAAATAATATTTTAAAATAATAATAAAACATAAAAGTATACTCATTCAAAGTCTAATTGTACATTATTAAAATAAGACAGAACTCATAGCAAATATTCAGAAGTTAGATTGATAAAATACATTATATTTTTTCTTTTTGGAGAGGAGTATTTGACCACTTTCATGGCTTGAATTGCCAGTGTGTGATGATGGTAGAACGCAGACTGAATTTTAGTTGGTTTTACTAGTGTTTTTAAACTTTCCACAGACAATGCATCTTCTCATTGTCTGCCCCAGGAGCAGACCACTCTCGCTGCCCTGCCCTTGATACTCCACTACAAACAGCACTGAAAATAAATGTATTAATGCTGAGAGTTATGTATAAAATACATCTCTCTAAAAATCTCTAAACATCAGAAATGTTGAATGAGCATGCTTGCATATGGGAGAAAATTCCCAGGGACAGACCCAGTGATTTCAATATCTATCTCAAATTTTCAAATTTTCTAGAAAGAAAAATGAAGATAAGTGATGGTGCTGAGCTCTTCATCACAATGACAAAGTAATACTAACTTTTCATTGGAGGGATCTGTAATTAAATAGCCTGGACCATGATACATATATTGCAATTTATAATAAAATCCCTTTAAATTCCAGAAAATCATTAAGGTTCTCTGGACCAAAACAAACCAACAAACAATATCCCATTTCCAATTAATTTCTTATTCATCATAAGCCCACTTTAAAGTGAGTTCCCTCTGTCAGGAGCCATTTAAAGCCCTGGCTTATCTTGGGAGAGCTAAAGAAATCACACGAGTAATATGACTGTTAGGATGGAACCGATCACATGATGCCATCGATCTATATTAACCTATTCCCATTGACCATACAGCTGAGTTGGCTGCATATTTTATTCATTTTGCTTTATAGCTGGTCAGTTGTATCTTCGTAAATTCAATACCTTCCAAACTGAAACATATTTTATTCTCTCCAATATGTGCCTTTCTGCTACATTTTATTCCGTTTGGTATTCTTCCTAATCAATTCTCTTGTGAGCTTCATTTCTCTCAGCACAATGTATCTATTGTTGGGATTTATTTCTTTCAGAATGATTTAAATCTATTTTGTTCAGTGCTGCCTTAAAGCTCCTGTATGCCCTGTCCATTTCCTCACTGGTCCCATCCACTGGGCCATGTGATCTGGTTCATAGTCCATCTTCCAAGTTAAGAAATGATGCACTTTCCTAGCTTGGTCTAATAGGAAATGATACTGGCTTTTTATCTATCGTGGCAATGGTTGTGGACTAAGTAATAAGAGTGATATGTAGCCACATGTAGTAATGTTAGCATATTTCAGGGATTCTGTGCTGAGATGGGTAACTGCAGGCTCCTATTGTCCTCAGTATGAAGGCCTCTCTCTAAATCAATGCTTCTGAAATTCTAGGTTTTGTTGCCAACAGATGTAAAGTACGCAATAACCAAGTCCTCACTCGTAAATCCTTGTTGACTTAAAAAATGGCTGAAGATTGCCTTCTTTGGTAATATTAATTATGAGTCACTTTTAATTTAGGTTGGCCCTAGATTTTATGTTCTCTGTAAGACTTCAAAAGTTCATTTTGCACAATAAAATTATTTTATTATTCATAAAGAAAAATAAAAGGCAATAAAAGACATGGCATTTTAATGACCTTTTTGATGATTTGCCTCCAAAGATGACTAGAAAATGTCTGGGAGAGAAGCCCAAAGAGGAAGACCTAGAAGGTAAAACTGGAAAAGTACGTGGAGGGTAAGGTTAAGGGGGCTTTAGAAGCCTGGGGAAGGGTCTGTGGCCACATCCCAAATTAAAGGAGAAGTGCCTGAATGTTTTTAAAGAGAAGAGTTAACATGATAAAAGCACATTGCTCCTACAAATCAGGTTGTAACTTCCTAAAATAAAACGAACTTGAAATAAACGCATGATGGTGTGTTAATCATGCCCAGAATGTGACAGTGTAGGGGTACACCTTGTTTAAAAAAAAAACAACTATTTCCAGGAGAAAAAAAAAGAAGAGAAAAGAAGATGGGAGGAGAGAAGGAAGTCTTCTTTGAAAACCAGGAAAATTAAGCAGGAAAAAAAAAACGCAGAATTACAGAATATATGTTATAGAGCATAACACATGTGAGCATGATCAAACATATAAAATAAAAAGACTGGTGGTATGGAAAATATGAGGTCCCTCAAAGAAAACAACCATGTCTAATTGGAGTTAATGACAGAAAAATTAGGGAACATAAATACACAAATACCCTTGATATTATTAGCACTGGTTTTTAATCAGAGAAATAAGAATAGTATTTCCAGATTGGCCCTAATAGAGCATGAAAATCAAGAAGGCAGGATGCCACTACAAATGAAATTGTGGGTATATAATTAATAAAAATTAACAAAGGAGGTTGGAGAAGCAAGAAGGAAACAGCCAAAGACACCAAGTCAATATGACTGCATGGGAAACACTCCGCTCCACGGAGAGTTTATGAAGTCAGTCATGAACAATGCCCACAGGGAGAAAACAAGCCTCCGGTTGGAACAGAGGGTGGGGGCAATAAGCAAACAACAAAACTGAAAGGACAGCGAGAAGGTGGAATTACTAGGACCTGCTGGTGGTGTTATTTTCTCCATTATAAAATTATATGTTCAAATTGGAAAGTTAAGAAATAAAAAATAAAATCGAAACAAAGAAAAGAATGAAGCCCTAGAGAGCTTATGAGAAGCTTGCTCTCTAGACTCAGGCAAATAACATTTATTTTTATATTAGCAACAAAAAAACCTTACAGATATGATCATAGAAATCATGTTACAATATTTCAGAAATCACAGGAAAAAAGCATATGCATGCAAATATCTTAATTTTAAGGGGGAATAGAAGATTCTGAAAATAGTAGGGATGCAGATTTCCACCGAAAATATAAGATTATATTAAATAGCCAAGTCACCTTCTCTCTCTCTCTCTCTCTCTCTCTCTTCCTGTGTATCTATCTGTCATTTGTCTATATATCATCTTTCTACCTTAAACAGGTAGATCTGTAAGACCATAGATATAGTATAGCAATATATCCAACAAAAAACTCTCAGGATATTGCTGTGGAGAGAGAGAGAGATTCAAGCAAATTCATAGCAGATCAAATCCATATACCAAAAAATAACTTTTGAACCCTGAATTAATGCCCATGAGAATGGAGTTTCCTCGAGAATTTCTACCACATTTCATTCTTGCCTCCAGACTGTTAATAAAACCTAGGAATCTATGTCTATTGGCCAAAACTAAGGACAAAGAATACAAGAAGCAAAGCAAAAGTGTCCATTTAAATCTGAAAACTCAGTCTCCCAAGTAAGGGATGGGAGAGTTTTCCTGGTCAGTAGCTTACGTAAGAATAAAGGCCCAGCAGGCCCTGTGGACTCAGCACTACTGGAGCAACGCAAGGCAGATGCCCAGCGTCCCTGGACGCCCTCCAGCCGACAGCACACGACCGTCTGCGTATCCTGGGTGGGATGCAGGATGAAACATTCCTTCCAACCCTAAGATCCCATGACTCTAATATGAACACAAATCCCTGCCGGTCACCTGTATGGTTAATACTAAATAACTGCAGAGGAGAAAATCATAGGGGAAAAAAAGGGTGATTAAAACATTTTCTAAATCTAAAGGCACTGATTGTATAACAGGCCGCACACAAAAGCCTTTTGGATATTTGCACTAATGACCAGAAGGCACTGCTTTTCCACTACCTCGTTGCAGACACACATCCCAGCTGACCAAACCGGGAGTCCAAGACGGGCAGAAAAACCCAGCATCTCCCTACCATGACAAAAGCAACTAGAATTGCCAAATCCGATGCACAAAACATTTAATTTATAACAGTTAAAACCTGGCCTCTGACCAAGTCCAAAAGAACTATGTCTTATTTCACTCGCTCTTGAATATGTCTCTTTCAGAGATAAATGACTCTGCTCTTTGCCAGTTCTCTCCTCTGTTTGGTGTTTTGTTTAGCTGGGCTTGTGACAAGCCAAGAGTTGATGCATCTGCTTGAATGTGTAATTTACCTCGCTGGTCAACTTAGCTTTTTTTTCCTTGACAATATTATGTCAAACAATCACATCACAACTGGCTCTGATCTCTTTGTTGTTAGCTAATAAATTAGAGAGTATTTATTATCTGCAATCCTTTTTTCCTCCTTTAATGGTGACACATTTGTGGTGAATTACAGGGCAGCTTTATAAACTAGGCTCCGGGCCAGTCTCAGGCCCTGCGTCCATGTGAACGCTCCCTCTCCCGGTTGGCCTCCCGGACTGGTGGTAAATCAAGGCAGCTGTCACAGCACACTAAGTTAGTGTGCGTCATTGGGGAGAGCAGGAAGCGTTGGGGGTATAATTCTGTCCATCAAACTAATATGTTATATCAGTAGCTTTGTAATCTTCTGCCATAACTTATGGGAAGTGACACCTAAGAATTCACTTTGAAGGCAATGTGTTCCTCAGACTTTAAGCCAAAACAGACCCGATTCGCAGCAACAGTTCCTCTGTTTATAAGAGCGGATTTCTCGTGCTGGGGAATGAGGTCCCCATCAATGTGGCAGTATTTTACACATTCCACCACCGGCTGAACTCTGTTTACAGCCTCTCCGGCAGGATTTGTAAACTTTTCAAACAGGATTTCTTCTCTTCTTTTTGTTACCCTTGCCTTAACCTCCAGTAGCCGGATAGATAAATATGCTCCTTGAATGTTATCATGACAAAGCGAGCCTCTGACAGACAGGAATGAATGGGTGTCCCATTTCCCCTTGCCTTGACAAGTGTGGGAAATGGCTGCATGGGGCAGAAGGACACGCATGTCCCTGATGGCAGTATCAGCTTTGTGGTGTGGTTGCTGAATGTCCACACGATACTTTAAAAAGGGAGGGCAGATAACCTTCAGCAGACGGTGCACTTTCTAAGGCGTGACATGGAAGCAGCCAGACTCACACTGTGGGTCCAAGATTTGCTATGGGATCATCCCACCGTCCTCCGCCCCCATCTCATTTTCTTCCCCGGTTGTTTTTTCATCAGGTCAATGACAGAAGCCCTTTGGGGAAGATTAAGTAGTTCCGTGAGCTGCCATCTGATGGAAAAGAAATCTACAAGACCTGTTCAAAGGCGCTCTTCCTCCCCCAGGCACAAAACTAAATATGCACAATAAAGAAATTTGAAAAATGCCTGCCCTTGCCACCCCCAGTACCCCCTTTGATTGATAGCAGAGGGTTTGCTATGATAATTTTACTTTGACGGGTCCCAGGCATAAATCCCAGACTTGTTGCTCTGGTTTGACAACCTTCCAAGGGCTCCAGTTAGGAACAGGAAACAGGCCTCTATTTTTCACCCTCAATGCTCCTTCAGGTGCAAAGAAAAGAGCGTATGGAAAAAATAAATCCTTATCTGAGGGGGGAACCCAATTCAAAGCACTTTTCATACTTATTCATCAGAAAGAATGTCCGACAGGGGAAGATGTGACCTCGGTCCTCCTTCTTCAAACTTACATTTAAATCTTCCAGGTAAGAGATCTGAAATCTACTCACGATGAGAAATTGATACCCCTTTCCATTCACATTTTGATTTTACGACGTTGTGTTTGTATTGTACTTCAAGGTCAGGCTGGCAATGTACCATAGTGTTTTTATAAAAATCATTGTTTTAAAAAATACCTTCATATAAAAACTTCCATAACTGACTACCACTTACCTACAATGGGCCGAACTATGTAACTATTGTAACCCAACCATGTAACTCAAATGAGTAAAGCCTCAATTAATAGGAACACAATTTTCACAAGACTCAAAGTAATGCATTTTTTCAGCAATGACCTTTTAGGCATGCTTCCTGAAATGTGAGGCAGTATTTGGTGACCCGTGTGTCTTCACCCACTCATCTCCCTTGCTCCATCAGAGAATGATGGCTCAGCACTAAGGACCCCGGTCACAAAAGTCACATTTGAGTGGAATCTAGATGAAGCTATGGTTTTCCCTAAGTTAACTAGGACATCAAGTTCAGCTATTCTCTAAGCATTTTAGTTGATCTCACTTAGAAATGCAATATTGTAATCTATTAAAAAGTATTCAATGGTCAAAACCAAGCAAATACCTTAAAAGGGAGGAATGTTTTTATTTCCTTTAAACTTTCAGAACCTGAAGATTTTCCTTTCAATTATTGACCTCTTATGAAAACAGTTTTTTCTTGGCTCTCTGGTTCCATTCTAGCATTGAAAGTCCATCCAAGTATAATGCCATAAGAGCAGAGTTCTCTTCCAATCCTACTACTTGCCAGGCCTTGGCTATGGGGTGTCATCCGAGTTTTGCAAAAAGTCTGCAATATTGAGAGATGCCAACAACAGGGGAATAAGGATCCAGTCTGGGCACTGCCAGTAAAAATTGGGTCCTTAATTTAACAGGACTATAACACATGGATTTCACCCCATGCAAACTGAGCCCTCATTTTCTGGGGCCAGTGTTTTATGAGAATACCCATTTTATGGAGGAAATAACTATGGTCCAAAGAGTTCTCATAACTGCTGCATGGGTCAGCCAAAAAAGTCAGGGGAGAAAATCTAAATAGAAAAGAACAAATTGCTCATAAAAATGGGAATTAATGTATGAGTTTTTTAAGTCATAAAACAACTTGAACAAACTTCAAGAAATAGAAACTTACTAAATAATTCTCTTTCACTCAGTTGCCCCCCTAAATACAAAACAGGATGTGCTTCCTTATAAACACCTATAAATTTGGGGGGAGCAAAAACAAATCTGCTCTTGTGCATAGGACTCTGGGCTACAAGGAACATGGTTGGATGGCTTTTTCCCTTAGAGGAAGATGCCAGAACAGCATTTTCCCATCAAGTGTTGATAAGAAAGGCATTTAGTATTTCATAGGATGGGCCTGTTGTAAGTGGGTGGTATGACATGATAAATTATGGTCAATGTCATATTAAAAATTACAGGCCCATCTGCACGTGCTCACTCTGTTCTCAGGCCAAGGATACACGATCCCGGGCAAGCCTTCAGTGTGGCAGATGTGGTAAGAATGTTCCTCTCCCAGGATAAGTCTAAAAAATGGAACTCTCTGAGATTTAGAGAGGTGACAAAAACTAAACTCAACTCGTATTTTCTACAAACTCGGGCCTGTTTGGGTCTGACTTTCTAACCTGCTTCATGTTCTTCCCCAGGGTTTCCAATCTACTTCTCTGCAAAATGGGCCAGCAAGACGTTTTAAAATCAGAAAATAATCTCCTCTGTCCAAACCCAAAGAGATGGTGCTTAGGGATAAGGAGACATTCTGAGGACGCTGAAGAGGAAACGTAGTCTTGAAGAAGATGTGAATGGGCTTGGGTAAAGTATCTCCTAGAGATAGCAAGGAACTGAAAAACTGACAAAGCCAGCCATTTCCAATTCCAGGATATCTCAAACGTGACACTATTAATATTTTGAATCAGATAAGTCTTTGTTGTGGGGTTGTTCTGTGCATGGTAGGAAGTTTTGCAGAACACCTAGCCTATCCCCATTGGATGCCAGTACTACACTCCCATCCTTGAAGTAAAAATTAAAAAATGTGGCCACACACAAATAAATGGCTCCTGGGGGTGAAAACTGTGCCGGTTGGGGACCACCATCCTAGACTATTGGGTCGGTCTATGTCAGTGAACTCCTGTGAGCCACATGTGTTCCAGTAAAGAGGCCTGGCTTCACTAGCACATGTCACCATATGCATTTTCCCCATTATTTCAGATATCATGACAGGACTGCATGAAGCAATGCCCTGTCACTCAGGCTCCTTAGCCAAAATCGGTGTGCCTTTACTGTAAGGTAAAAGTTAAATCAATCACTGTACAAGTAAAAAAAAAAAAACAGATCCCTATTATATATTTCTCCATGAGGTGAGTTTTGTTACATGCTTCACTCTTTCTGTTCTAGAAATTTAAATCCTACTGTATAAGTCAGAGATTCAGTCAAGAAAACAAAACTCCTGGACAGGTGATTAAATGGAGGGAATTCAATACAGGTTGTTAATTCAAAGGGATGAGAAGAGCTGAGATAATGAGCAGAAGAGAAGGCTACCCTGAGACTCATAATTCAGAAAGCTCCGACCACCTCTATACCAAAAGGGAAGAGGCAGTGTGACAGGACTCTGGAGCCAAGGCCCCTGGAGAAGCTGGACTCACAGGGGGAAGTTGGTGGGAGCTGGGAGCAAAAATGGAAAGAAATCCCTATAGGAGATAGGGCCTAGGAAGAGGCAAGGCCACTGGCCAGGATGGCCATCTTAGGCAGAGAGTCCAATAAAGGAAGACCTGGGCCTCATTCTTTCTTTCTTCTGCCCGCCTGTGATTTCTCACCAGTGCCTTCCACTGGCTGAACCTGGCTAGAATCCAGTGGACCAGGGAGCCTGGAAAATGGTTTACAGGGATTAGCCCCCATGACAGATAGAGAGCAGAGATGGTGTGAAAATGGATCTGAATGGATTTCCTAGCAAGTGTTCTTTTAGCCACAGTATTTCAGCTTTATGCACATCTGAACAATTCAAAAGGCTATATATTTATTTTCCAAACAGCAAATATTTTTGATTGTCATGAGGCACTGTGCTCTGAAACGGTTCCCTCAGACCCCTTCAACTGAGCCTACTCCATAAGGTTAACAGCCAACCATCTCATCCAAGGTTAAATAATTACCTCAAATTCAAACCCAAGTTCAGAGGAGAAGCCCCAAGACTCCCTTCCTTTTTTCTGGGCCTTAAAGAGAGGGAAACCCAGCTTTCAGTACGGTGTTGTGGGGAACATCAAACTAGGAATCAGAAATTGTGGTTTTGTACTCTAACGCTAGCTCCAAGCATCTGTTTAAGTCTCTTTGGGTAAACCTCTCTAAGTCACAATCTCCTGATTTGCAAAATCAGGAAGTTAAACTCCTCTGGGATAGTGGGGCAAGAGTGAGAGTATGAGAGATAAGACTAGATGATGAGTTGAATGAGTAAAGCCAGCTGGTATAAAACAGCTCAACGTGAGGAATGTAGGAACCTGGAGCATGTATACCCTATTCATGGCATCAAATTCACTGTCTTCCCCAAAATATGTTATATGTTGGCACTCGATCTGACTGCACTCT
Source organism: Myotis davidii (assembly GCF_000327345.1). NCBI lineage: Eukaryota > Metazoa > Chordata > Mammalia > Chiroptera > Vespertilionidae > Myotis > Myotis davidii. The sequence continues at coordinate 2,993,141 of NW_006284436.1, forward strand.
ATAGCTTGGTCACCTCCAAGATCCCTCCCCCCCCAACTCTGCTATTTGCTGACTCTCTTGCTCTGGTTACCCATCTCCCCCTCCCCCGTCCCCCATGCCTCAGCTGCACCCATCCTTGCCATAGAGTTATCAAGTTCCCCTGATCTTCAGGGCAAGGAGTGCTTGTTTGCAATGCACAGAGCAGACCAGGACCACTGGCTTTTTCCTTCAAACCATCTTGTTTCAATCCCACACACCCCCTAAAGTGAGATTGCAGTTGACAAGGCTCTTGCTTTTACATAAGCAATGCCTTTTGGACTGATCTGGGGCCATAATTCTGCTGCACTCACTCCTATCCGTGCTTCTGGAAGGACTGCAGGACCTGACACTCTCAGATACTGTCACCCTCCTACAGCCAGCAGTGGTTACCATGACTTTCCCTGGGCCCCTGCTTCCAAGCACTACTTCCCCAGGGAAACATGTTCCCAATATATCTAATTTCTAACAGCTCCTTCAGTTTTGAGGGAATTCTCAAGAGGTTAGAATTTTAAAAAATAGATTGTTTGCTATGAAATATGAGATTAGAGGATTTGGGGGTGGGGGGGCGGCTACAACTATTGCAAGGTTCTACTCTAAGCTGGTAGGAAACTGCAACACTAGAAATGAGTTCCTTGATCTGACATAAAATTGTTTCCTAATTGGTCTTCTGAGTTTCACTTCCTCTATGCAGCCCACCAGGATCATACCAAACACATCTCTCCCACCAATGAGTCTTAAGTGGGCCTTAAATTGACAGAAAAAATAATATTAACAGTGGGGCATGGGAGCCAAACAACCTGGATTTGCATCCTGGCTCCATCACTGGAATTCCAAATGCTGTGGACTTGGATCTAGTTTCTGAATCTATCTCTGCCTCAGCTTCCTCATTTATAAAAATATGACATTGGGTCATGAAAATCAAATGAGAAAATACTTGTTGACTTTTTAGTATGTGGCATATAGGAACTGTACAATAAATGGTAGCCATTATTATAATGTCTTTAATTATTATATTATAAATAAAATAAAAATGTTAACTTGAATATGTATTCCCTTTATGTTGGCTTTATTTATCTAAATAGTAAGTTCAAGAGCAAAGATTATAAATATTTCTTCCTATTTCAATAATTATCCCCACCCCCACTACCACTCCCCATTAGCCCAGTGCCTTTTATACAGACACTAGAAGCCCGTTGCAGGAATATTCCTGCAAGAATAGGGCTTCCTTGGGCCAATCTCGCCGCCAAGCCCTGCCTGCCCAGGGCCTCACATGGGGGTCCCGCCTGCCCAGGGCCACACATGGGGGTCCCAGCTGGTGGTGGGGCTTAGGCAGCACACAGAGTCCTGGATGGTGGCTTGCGCTGGCCCACCGTGCCAGCAGTATGCAAATTAGCCGCCATCTTTGTTGGTGGTTAATTTGCATATCACACTGATTAGCCGATGGGAGGTGTAGCGAAGGCATGGTCAATTACCATGTTTGTCTATTATTAGATAGGATAGGCAGAGGTAGGGGTTAGCTGGTCAGTCATATCATTGTAGTGTAAGGGTAGGATGCTGCGATAAAGAAAGACCAGGCCCCAAAAGAGACATGTTCAGTTTCTGGCTCTTAGTAATTAGTGACTTGGCCAACTTACCAAATACCTCCTTGCCTCAGGTTTACAAAGCATTGAATGGGGATAAAGTAATCGCTTCACAGTTGGGGCTCATCATGAACACTCAATAAATGCTTGTTTTCTTCCATCTCCCTCTCTCTCACCATTAATTAATTGATCAGATCAGTACCAGGAGAGATGGAAAAGCACGAGGAAACTGGTCTCTATCAGATAAAGCAAAGGAAGATGGTCCAATGTCCCAAAGACAAATACCATGGACCTCATAACAGGGCCACATCCTAGGTACTCTCCTGCCTGCTTAGCACCCAGACAGTGGATTCCCATGCCATTTAGAGATGGGAAACTGTCGTTAACACAAGCTCCTCAACAGAACCAGGGAGTGGGGGTCTCAGAATCTGTAGGAAGATCTCCCTTGATGACTGTTGAAGCCCTGGATCACAAGTACAAGAGAGCACCCTGTATTTCTTCTAAAATTGTCTTTCCTTGTTCCTTCCCACAATTCTGCCATCCTCAGCAAACATGCCAGACAAAAGATGGGAACTACACAGACCTACTGGCCTGACCTCCTGGAGATTACCACAGATATTCATGTAACCACTGAATGTTCATGCTGAGAAAAGGTGCTCCAATAACCTCACCCTAAAGATAAAGCCACAGAGAAGTCGAATGGCTGGCCCATGATCACATACTAGTCAAGGACAGAGTGAAATCTAGACCTGTGCCCTTTTAAATTTCTCATCTTCCTGATGCCTCAGGAGAAAAAATGCCCCTGGAAACATTTATTTGAGTCATTCTTGCTCTAAATTCCAACACTGGGTTCCCAGCCTGTATTGGGTGGGATGTGATCAGTCATGACATCCTCGGTCTAAAATCTGTAGACGAGCCTTTTCCATTAGCTTCTTCCTGCAGCACAGGGTACCCATGCACTCCTCCTCCATGTGCTGCCTGTACTGCAGGGCTGGGAGTGTTTCCTGAAACCTCCTCACGTGAAGGAAACAGGCCCCAGCTGGACAGCCTCACTGACTCCAGCACGGACTTCCGCTGCTTTACTATAGGGCTGAGCTCAATGAATTTTATTTTTTTTTATTTTTTAATATCTACATGGCTCTCACCCAACTGCCTTAAAATACCAGCTGTGCCGTGCTTTCTCTTCTAATTTGACAGTCATAAGAATAACTCCTAAAGAACAGAAAATTCTTCAGGGAAGGGCTCTCGGTTTCATAAACATTTAGAAGATGAAAGACATTTCAAGCTGAAATGTCATGTATGGAAAGGGGTGGGCCATGGCTGAAAAGGAATCTAATATGTACTGAATGCTTCTGTACCAGGCACTGGGTTGGGTGAGTTCTCATGGCTTATTGCATTCGGCCCTCACAATGTGGAGAGATGAGTATAATAACTGGAACTTTATAGATGAGAAAACTGAGACTTAGAAAGATTGAGCGATTTGCCCAACATCATACAAGGAATTTGTTGTAGAGCTGGTGTACTTGTGTTGTAGGGCTGCTATTACCAAATTACCAAATTTCCATAAACTTGGTGACTTAAAACAACAGAAGTGCATTCTCTCATAGTTCTGTAGGCAGAACTGAAATGAAATGCCGCCAGGGATCTGCTCCCTCCTGAGGCTCTAAGAGAGAACCCATCCTTGCATTGCCCAACTTTTGGTGGCTCCAGGCATCCCTTGGCCTGTAGCTGCCTAATTCCAATCTCTGCCTGGGTCTTCACTTGGACTTCTCCACCTAACTCTCCTCTGAATGTTTCTGACAAGGACATTTGTCACTGAATTTAGGGCCTACCCAGATATCCAAGATGATCTCATCTTGAGATCCTTAATTATATCTGCAAAAACCTTTTTTCCAAATAAGGTCACATTCATAGGTTTCTTGGGTTAGGATGGGGATATATCTTTTTGGGGAGCCACCACTAAACTCACTACAGCAGGTTTTAAACTCACGCCTGTCTTACTTATAGCCCATTTTCCCACCACACTGTCATGTTATTTACTGTTTTTTTTTCCTCTTTTCTGTTTTCTCAAAAATGGCTTTGGCCAAGATAAAGATTCCAAGATAGCTACAGTCACAGTATGGAGAAAACATGGTCCTTTAAGTGCCCAGAGTTATCCGGAAAGCTGGTGACTGTTGAGATTCAAGCTCCCCTCACTCCTGCTATTATTATTCTAAGAACCAAGAGGGAAAACTGTCCCTGAAAGATCCCTTGCCTTTACCTCTAACCATCAAAACAGTTGACTCCTTTCTGAAGTCTAGCCCTCCTTTTGCAGGAATAAAAGAGCTCTCAGGTGTCAACTTAACCTATAGTCAGCCCCTAGTAAGTTGAAGATAAAAGGTCAATACATTAAAATAAGATTCAGACATAATGGAATAGAATTTGTTATTAAGCCCATCTAATTATATCAGTCAATCTTTATTATGAGACCCACAAATGCAGAGAACTCTATTATAATCTCTCTTTTTAATGATCTCCTCACTATCTGCCTCCTCAAACTCTACAATAAATTAATCATCTGCTCACAATCATGAGTAAACATGGACTCAATTAAGAACTGATAAATAAACAGTTCACTCCAGGACTTGTCTGAATACAGAGGGGAGTACCACTGGGTGCCTGCCAGGGCGATGCTCAGCTGGGAGTTGTGAGATGTGGATGGCTCGCTAAGACTGTTCTTCTGCTGTTGTTTACAAGAGATGTTCTGGCTGTCAGTTTTTGTTTTCACCCTGTGTGCAGAGGTGGAGAAGAATTTAATCACTTTTCCTCTCTAGGTCTAAATTTGGCAACATTGCTCATCTCATTCTTATGTGGCTCTACATAAAAACACATATCGTCAAGAAAACCAATAGAAAAATGGTAAAATGCAAGAAATGTGCACGCTGCCATATGAAAACAGTAAAGCAGAAGAAACCCTTGTAAGATACAAAACTTGGTACTGAATGATTACATAATTGTTAGGGGTCAAATTGTGTCCCTCCAAAAGACAAGTTGAAGTCCTAAACACAGTAACTCAAAATGTGAGCTTATTTAGAAATAGGGTTGTTACAGATGCAATTAGTTAAGATGAGGTCATGTTGGGTGGGCCCTTAACCCAAATGATGTGTGTCCTTATAAGAAAACTGTGAAGACACAGAGAAAAACACACAGAGAGAGGTGACCCTGTGATGACAGAAGAAGAGACTGGCAAGATGCATGCACAAGTGAAGTAAAACAAGGATTTCTGGCCACCACCAAAAGTTAGAAAGAGGCAAAAGAGTTTTCTTCCCAGAGTCTTAGAGGGAGCATGCTCTGTGGACACTTTGATTTGAATTTCTGGTCTCTAGAACTAATTTCTGTTGTCTTAAGCCACCTACTTTATGGTACTTTGCTGTGGCAGTTCCCCCAAAATGCACACAATGATCGATTACATTGTGGCTCAGTGGTTGAGTGTCGACCTATGAACTAGGAAGTTGAGGTTCAATTCCTGGTCAGGGCACATGCCCAGGTTGTGGGCACAATCCCATGTAGGGGGCATGATGGAGGCAGCTGATCAATGATTCTCCCTCATCGTTGATGTTTCTATCTTTCTCTCCTACTCCCTTCCTCTCTGAAATTAATAAAAGTACATTTTTTTAAAAAATGTTAAAGGATGGTTGTATAGCACATACTATATTAGCATTTTATAGGCATTAGCACATTACATCTTCACAGCTATCTTATAAGGTTAGTTCTGTTATCCCCACTTTACAGATGTTGAGAAAACAAGACGGATTGAGACTAATATTCCCCAAGTCAAACACTTCATTCTCAAAGACACTACACTGTAAGCCCTACAAGGGAAGGGTCACGGCTGTGTTGTTCACCAGGGCATCCCCCAGTGTGCTACCTGGAGCCCAAGGGCCCCTCCACTGTATGTGTAGAAGATGAGGGGAAGTCGGTGACTGCAGACTCACCCAGCCTTCCACTTCCACTTCCACCGGCACCACTCCAGGTTCGTGTTTCATATTTTCAATTCTCACTTAAGGGCATGGATACATGGAACAGACTGGCAAATCTCAGGGGGAAGGGATGTGGGGACTGGAAGAGATTAGCCAAAGAACATATATGCATAGCCATAGGCACAGACAACAATGTGGTGAAGGAGGGGGAGGGAGGCAAAGTGGGGGCCAATGGAAAACATCTGTAATAGAGTCAACAATAAAAAAAAAGATATGTTTAAAGCAAGTTTTCTGTTGCTAGGAAAAAAAGTTTAAAAACTATTGTGATATACAGGAAAGTTCTTATCCATACAGAAAGGATAATAGAAATAGAAAATTACCATTCTGCATTTATAATGAAATGAGGGACCTAGGTCACCATTATCAAAACATGCTCAAACATTAGGTGGGAAGTTGGTTGGGAAAATTACCAGGGAAGGATTAGTCACACACCATCTGAAGCTCCCACTCAGATATTAATTGTGAGTCTCGTGAGGTGATGCAATAGGAAGTATACAACACCACATGCAAAAAAAAAAAATTGCACTCAAATCTAAGTACATGGAGAGAAGAATAGGTTAAATGACATGGTGAGGGGCCACCAGCCAAAACCAGAATGTAGCTCATTTTCAAGACAAACGATTCCATTCCATTAAATAAATAAATAAATATCCTGAATGCACAAAAATAGACAGTGAGACAGTGAGAAGGAATGGGGGTTGGGGGGGGGGGCGTGGAGAATGGGTCTATTGGAAAACCAAAGAGAACAAATAGATCAATATATGTAACAATCAAATAAAATGAATGGACCTTGTTTGGATCCTGATTCAATCAAACTCAATGCAAGAAAATATATTTTTTTTAGACAACTGGGAAAATTAGACTACGGACTGGATATTGGAAAATACTATGGAATCATTGTCATTTTTTTAGTTGAGATAATGACATGGTAATTGAGTTTACGGGGAAAATGATCCTTATCGATTAGAGAAGTTTGGTGAAATTTATTGAGCACAATGGCATGAAGTCTGGGCTGAGATTAGGAAGAGAAAAAATATCATGTATCTCCCCTGAAACCCAAGTAAGCAGCTGCTTTTGTTGAAAGCTGGCTGCCCCAATTTGCCCAAAGTCATCAAGTAGGAGGACATGTACCACACTCATTCTGCTCAAGGTGTATAGTTTCAAGAGCTGCTTAGGATTGCCTAAAAATTCCAAAGTGAGGGAGAAAAACTTGCCTACAAAGTCCGGTGTTGAGTTGATCCTGTTGGTTGAGTTTACCTCTCCCCTCCCATAATACCTGTTTGCTTATTTCAAGTTCAAGACTACCACAAATGTTATTACAAAATCAATAATGGGAATACATATATCTGTGTTTCTGTGTTTGTGATATGTGGGGCTTGTGGCAGGGTCCTTCCTGCTGTGTGTAAGGGCTGTATTGCCTTCAAACATACTTCTTGTTGGGATACGTGATCAAATGAAGTAACTTGTGGAAAATGCCTAAAGCAGCATGCCTTCAATAAATGTTAACAACTACATCAGCATCATGACTATTATTATATTGTTGGTATTGTATATGCGTATCATTAAACATTCTCTGTCTGTTCCTTTTGCAGAACTAGCTTTATTTGTCCATTAGGAGAGTTAGGAAAGTAAGCCCAAGGACCAAGATATCCTTACATATTTCTACCTGCCCCTCATGCATGACTATATGGGGCAGTGTTATGTGAATAACAGGTTTGCCATAAATACCTGCTTCAAAGGCATGTGGATGGAGAGGGCTGGTGCTGCATATCCCTTCAGTGTAAAGGCTACAGGATCTGAGAACAAACATGGGCACTAGAAGCAAGAGAAGTGAGTTAAATCCCTGGCTCTGTCTCTTAATAAATAGTGAGCTTGGTCACCCTTGTCTTTGAACCTCAGTTTCCTACTAAGTAAAATGAGGACCAAATTATCTGCCTCAAAAGGCTGTGAGGACACAGATGGATTCCAACTTGGCTGCTGGTCCACCAGGGAGTCTCTGTCTTCCTCTCTAGAAGGGAACAGAGACATTAACTGACAGTCCTCTCTATGTATGAACTCCAAAGGGATATGAAAAGGCCACACACAGATGATGCTGTTAACGGAATGCTTGTGTCCCTCTTAAATTCATATGTTGGCCCTGGCTGGTGTGGCTCAGTTAGTTAAGTGTCATCCCATGCACTGAAGTTTCGCCAGTTCAAATCCTGGTCAGGGTACATACCCAGGTTGTGGGTTCAGTCCCTGGTGGGGGTGCATATGGGAGGCAACTGATTGATGTTTTTCTTTCTCTCTCTCCCTCTCCATTTCTCTCTCTCTAAAAATCAATAAAAACATACTTACAAAAATCTATTCTTTAAAAAAATTCATATGCTGAAGCCTAATCCTCAGTAGTAGGAGGTGGAGCCTTGGGAGGTGGTTAGGTAATGAGGGGAAAGCTCTTATGAGTGGGATTTGTGCTCCTATAAGAAGCGACCAGAGAGCTTATTCTGTCTCTCCACTATGGGGCGAAACCAGGGAGAGGGTCCTCACCAGACCCTGACCATGCCCACACCCTGATCTCGGACTTCCAGCCTCCAGAACTGTGAAACGGAAATTTGTGTCCTTTCAATTGTCCAGTCTAACATTCTTTTTTTTTTTTTTTTTTTTTAAATATATTTTATTGATTTTTTACAGAGAGGAAGGTAGAGAGATAGAGAGCTAGAAACATCGATGAGAGAGAAACATCAATCAGCTGCCTCCTGCACATCTCCCACTGGGGATGTGCCCCCAACCCAGGTACATGCCCTTGACCGGAATCGAACCTGGGACCTTTCAGTCCACAGGCCGACGCTCTATCCACTGAGCCAAACCGGTTTCGGCCAGTCTAACATTCTTGTTGTAACAGCCTGAGCTTACAAAATCTGTTGTATAATAAATCTGCGCTCTTACTCCCCTAAACAGAAAGTGTTTTTTAAACATCAGTTGGCATCAGGCGGTCTCCTTTGGAGTCCCTGGGACTGAGTCTCTGCCCTCCACCCAGCCCTGCCCACTAGCACCAGGGCCAGGCACTGACGGGCCAGCAGATGGCTGAAGGGCTACGGCAATTGCCTTCATGCTCCCACTTTGAAAATGATGGTGTTGCAAAGACAAAGGAAGGTGCAACCCTCTTCACATGGCAGCACAAGCTACCAAAGTCAGAGGAAACGGGGAAAATCAACAAACACTATTTTAAGTTTTCCTTAGGTTCTCTATATGTAATCAGTTCTCATCTACATCTTATCAGGAATTACTGATAACCTTGGGTCATTGAATTCCTTCTCTAGGCTCAGTTTTCTCATGTGTAAAATCAACAGTGGCCTTAACCTAAGCCTTTCACACCTATAGAATTCAGGAGTCTATGACCTTGGACAAGAAAGAAATTATTTATATATGTAAATATATTTATATGCATTTTATATAATATATGATTTATTTCATATATAACTTTATTTCTACTAACTTGTAAGGAAATTTAACATTTTTTATTATAAATGTAGGGAACAACATATCATCGATAAATATCATAGATATTGTCATGACACATGATTGCAGAAATCCAAAAACAATTCAAGTTCACCACTACTTTGAAATTACAGTAGCTGTTAAACCTGTTTCAAACCTTATTTGTGTTAATGAAAAAGCATATGAATTACTAAATCATAAATTCAATTTTTACATATTTTGATACTAGTATTTCAATATACTTAGTTTGCTTTATAATCCTTTCTATTTGGTTTTGTGCATTTAAAAAACATTGGTCTGAGAAGTGTTCCTGGATTTTACCAGACTATCAAAGGGATAAGGGGTGCCAAAAGGTTAAGGACCTGGGTCTCCAAGATTCCTACCAGAGATGACTCTATAACTGGTTATTTGCAATCTACACTGCTGTTATCTGTTATCTGGCTTCAGTGTGTCCTTCTTCTGTAGTCCTTAAGCCTGTGGACCCTGTCTTGGACCAGACATCCTGGATCCTAACTTGCCTCTGGCCCTGACTGGCTGTGTGGCCAAGCAATTTAACTGGCCTCACTGAGGTTAAATTTCTTCTTTTTAAAAGTAGAGAGCAACCCATCAACTTCTCGGTGGGTTATTGTGAGAGATTAGTAATATACTTTAAAAAATGGTTTGTGCCCAGCTACAGTGGCTCCGTGGTTGAGCGTTGACCTATGAACCAGGAGGTCATGGTTCGACTCCTGGTCAGGCCACATGCCCAGTTTGCACCTCTATCCCCGGTGTGGGGCATGCAGGAGTCAGCTGATCAATGATTCTCTCACATCATTGATGTTTCTATCTCTCGCCCTCTCTCTCCCTCTCTGAAATCAATAAAAATATATTTAAATATATGTATATTTAAATAATGATTTGTGTAGTACTCAGCAAATTATTATTGATTCTTCTTGTTAGGTTTGTAATATCTTAGTGTCTGATTATGTTAAAACATATCACTTAAAGGGACAAACTTCCCCCAATCCAATTCTACTATTATTTGGACTGTTTGGAATGTGGCCTTCAATAATTCAAGGAACAAAGAAGAGATAACATCACTAGAATAATGGAAATAATTAGAAATCATTGGGTTTCACCTCTTTTCTAAACTGTCACAGAATAAATATCCAAGAATGTGATACTTTGAAAAAGTCCACACTGAGTTCATTTTACTAGAATTTCCTATAGAATTCTCTTTGCTCTGGGATTGTACATGTTTTACCCCTCACTTAATTTCCCGCCTGCAGTTTGTATACAGAAACTGATAAGAAAGTCCTAATCTCAAACTAACGGCCTGTGAGATTTTGTGGATATGACCTTAATGTAAATAATCCAATCTCCCTCCACAAACTGTTCGTGCCATAAGGCTTTTTGTGATAATAACTACAGAAGCCACTTAGAGACTTTGTTCTCCATTAGGGGGGGTGCTATCTCCCTTAGCAAGGATGGTTTTATGACTTTGCATAAACTTCTGTGGTTGAAAAGGAGCAGTAGTAAAGTTAGTTCAAGGTCCCTTAGGACTTCTTTTGTTCTGTAAAGTTGGGGAGGAAAAACATCAGTGAGGTATGAAAAGGCTGCTTGTTTACAATCAGTACCCAGATCCTGGCCTTTTTCATGAAAGGAAAGGAAACCAGCAGGAGAATCACAATACCCAGCACCTCCCTGGGTCTCTCTGCATTCTCCACTCTTCTGTATTAAGCAGTGAGGCAGCTGTTGAACAAGTACTATCAACAAAGCAATCTTCGAGCCCTTTGATTCAAGCTATTCATATCTTCTTGCCCTGAAATAAAATGACTTTCACAATTAAAACACCGAAATCAATGTGGTATCTATTGTCATGTCTGCAGGAGAAAAGCTTTAATTACAGCCATAGTTAGATAACACAATCATTACACCTCCTTAATCTCAAATATAAAACCATCACCCTCTGAGTACTTTGCCACCCTTTCTTTGATTTTTTTCTTTTTCCTTACCTTTTTTTTTCTTTCTTTTCTCCCTTCTCCCTCCCCCCCGCACCCCCAACATGAATGGCTTTTTATCTAAGCACTTCAATTTGCATGCCTTTGCTCCGAGGCAGCTCCCCATGATATGTTAATTGCAGATTGCTTTAAGTACTAAAAGATTAACATAAAACCCTTTGCAAACAAGCTAATAGTTTATGATAATTTTTGCATGGCCTTTGTCTGTCTATCACTGGATTGCCTCTAGCTGTAATTTTATAAAGAAGCTGTAAAATATCATTTAAACAAGTTCATTTACACATAATTATTACCAGAATCACATTATTCAATTTAGATACTCCAGCCTATTAACAATCCATGAACTAAAATGTAATTAAACTATTTTCCTTTTATGAACCTATTCATTACAATGTGTGGGAGATGGATCTCTCAGTTTCACTGCAAATTTCAGCACTTTGTTGTTGAAATTGACAAGTCTGGCACTCATTATGTACTTTTAATTATATTAAAAGTATTGCAAGACAGCTCAGATAAAGAATATATTTAGCAAAGAATGCCTGAAAATGCCAAGATGGTGTCATCCCCAAATATATATTTATTTTACTCATGCAGCCCCCCCTCCACCCTTAACTGTGAAAAATAAAATCGGCTGGATGTCCTAATGGAGATTTTCATAGCTTCTTTTAGTAATTTTTCTAATTTAAGCCAAAGATAAATATGTCATCTAATTAATTATGTTTATAATTTTTCCAGAGTTCTATCTACTTTTTAAAACCGGTGGCTGGAATTTTACCCAAAAAAGTATATTCTTCCAGAATTTACTTACAGACACACAATTACCTTGCATATGAAGGATGCCATATTTAGGGTTTGACTAAAAATTGCTGAGAAGCTTAATTTGTGAGACAACTTTTAATCTGTGTGAGAACAACTGCATTAATGGAAAACAGTTCATCTGTTTTGAAAGTGGTAAGTTCCCACTGTCTGCCTGGTTATTTCCCAGGTAACTCAAACCCTCTCACTTGGAGCAGACTCAGAACAAACAACCTAAAACTGGAAGTTTATAACTGGCTATTGATAGACATCCGAGTCAGTTTTAATAACACAGGGCCTCCCACTTTGGGTACTTCTAGAGCAGCTGTCAAAGAGGAGCTCCAAAAGGTCCTGAGCCCAGCCTGCATCATCCTCAACTCACCCACCTACCCAATCCTCCCACCCGCAAAGACATACTTGGGACATTATTGCCCAAAGCTTTGCTTTCCATTGACCCATCTCCACCCTCCTCCAAATACTCGACACCTCTCTCCTGCAATCTGGATTGCATTTATGCTTCATGGATTTAATAATGACCAACAATTTCCATTAAGAACCTTTCTGACCCTCCACAGTCCACGTTGGCTGAACTCCTGTAGCCTGCACCACTCACTAGTCATTCAGCTATTTGCTTGGTGGGTATCTCTTGTCTCCTCAACCACACTGAGTTTGTCTTATTATACCTCTGTATCCCTCTCACGGCCTAATAGTGTTTTATACTTGGCCAATATTTAATCAAAATACTGTAGGTATACAGTATGCTGATTAAGATATTAAAGCCAACCACTCTCCCTTCTTCAGAGAATCACTGTTAGGTCAAACTGTGGAAGACTGGAGGGTGTGCCCTGTGATTACTTGGACAGCACCCTAATCTAGCCACTCCTCAGGGATAATCTAAAAGATGAAGTTCAGTTGATTACAAGGATAGCTTTGTAACTTAGCCAATAGCTGCTTGAGAAACAATAATCACCCTAAAACATTCTGGGCCTTGGGAAATTTACTGCTGTCCACCCACTCTGCCTTCTAAAGACTGATGATGTGCAATAAAAACAAGACTCCAACTTAATAACTGGTATGACCTGTGCCCAGTCATGGAGCCAGTTGTCAAGCACATAGGAGAAGTAAGGGAATGAGGGAGAAAACCAAGAAGCTACTAACTTTAAACTCTTGCCAAAGACTAGATTTAAAGTGAATTTCAATTTAAATAAATATATATTATATAGAGAGAGCCAGTAGTTCAGACTATCCACAGATCACTCACTGGATAGACTAAATAAGGTACTCTATCTCTCTCCTTTTCTTTAGGCACAATGATATCAAACTTAGGTAAATTAATAACCCTACAATGACCCCTAAAAGTTCAAGTGAAAGGAAGAGTCACTGGTCTGTCACTTTAAATCAAAAGTTAGAAATTATTAAGCTTAGTGAGAAAGGTATATTTAAAGACAAGATAGACTAATACCTAGGCCTCTTGTGCCAAACAGTTAGCCAAGTCATGAATGCAAAGGAAAAGTTCTTGAAGGAAATTAAAAATGCTACTCCAGTGAACACACAAATGATAAAGCAAAACAGCCTTACTGCTGCTGTGGAGAAAGTTTTAGTGGTCTGGAAAGATCAAACCAGCATTGCTCTAAGCCAAAACGTAACCCACAGGAAGGCCCTGTCGAAAGTATGTCAAGGCTGAGAGAGGTGAGGGAGCTACAGAAGGAAGGTTTGAAGTTAGCAGAAATTGGTTCATGAGGTTTAAGGAAAGAAGCTGTCTTCATAACATAAATGTGCCAGATGAAGCAGCAAGTGCCAATGTAGAAACTACAGCAAGTTATCCAGATATAACCAAAATAATTAATAAAGGTGGCTACACTAAACAACAGATTTTCAATGTAGGTGAAACAAACAGTCTTATATTGGAAGAAGATGCCATCTAAGACTTCTACAGGTAGAGAGAAGTCAATGCCTAACTTCAAAGGACAGGCTGACTTTTTTGGTAGGGGCTAATGCAGCTGGTGACTTTAAGTTGAAGCCAATGCTCATTTACCATTCTGAAAATCATACGATTCTTAAGAATTATGCTAAATCAACTCTGCCTGTGCTCTATAATGGAACAACAAAGCCTGGATGATAGCGCATCTATTTACAACATGGTTTTGATACTGTTATTATAACCTGTTTACTATTTAACAGAAAAGGAGCAAGGGGAGACTAGATAATATAGACATGCCATTTACACATCTTTTCCAGGAAGCTGCAATTTCACACTAAGTCTGTTCCCTGCAGATCAATGGGGGAAGGTGCTAGACGAAGGTAGTTTAGATGCATGCCCCAAAGGTCTGGGTGATGTGGGAAAATGCTTACTTGTCAGTCACACCTGGAAATGTCAGTGGCAAGAATAGGCATGGTTAGGAGTTAAACTCCTAAACAAAAAAGCACTCTCTTGCTTGTCATGCCAGGACTCCTGGCGTGTGGAGCAGGCACACTCTGCACTCGCCCATGTGGCTCACAATCATGTGGGACCCATACAATGGACTAATGGACTAAATCTAGCCTAATGCTACACAGACTCAACTCCACCATGGAACGGAAGCTCTGGACACTGGTCTTGCTTTTAGTTTTATTTAACCCCCAGGTGCAGGACTGGTTTAAGGGACATGGGACTTTGCAAACTGAGGGATATAACTCCACGCAAGTAAAGCTTTTTACCACATCTCATCCTCCCATGCGAGCCTCTGGAAATTCTTATCCCAGTAGCACCCCAAGAACCGTATTCCCATAGCAACAGAGGAATCCCTTCCACCCAATCCTTTGGCAACAGTTTAATGAACATTTTTATCACACTGTTGAGACCCAGTACTCAGAAAAATAAGATTACTTTCAAAATACTTCTAATCATTGACACCGCACCTGGTCAACCAAAACTCTGATAAAGATGTGCAATGAGATTAATGTTGTTTTCCTACCTGCTGCCATAATACAGTAGGTCCTCGGGTTACGTGTGAGATCCGTTCCTACGGCTCGAGGTTACGTGATTTTTGCCGTAAGCCGGAACCCACCTACATAAGCACCTACGTCACTCACATGGAGCACATACACAGTAGTAATGAAGTAAAACAGTAACAAAAATTAAAAGAAAGATAACAATTCCTGACCTTTACTTGTGGTAAATAAGTAATAAAAAACATAAAGCACATATGTACATACATAAAAATGATGGAACTTTTTTTCTTTATAAATGAATGGGAGATGGCGACGTAACCACGAAATGACATATGTCGAGTCCAATGTAACCGGAGGATTGCCTGTATCCATTCTTCAGCTTATGGATCGAGAAGTAATTTTGACTTTCAATTATTATTATTATTTAATAGATATGCTTTGTAAGGTTATAACTGCCATAGATAGTGATTCTTCTGATGGATCTGAGCAAAATGAATTAAAAACCTTCTAGAAAGGATTCAATGTTAGAGATGCTATTGAGAGCATTCATGATTCATAGGAAGAGGCTGAATAGCAACATTAACAATAGTTCGGAAGAAGCTGATTCCAAACTCATGGATGACATCATTGAGGGTTTCAAGATTTCAGTGAAGGAAGTACCGGCAGCAAGAGAACTAGAATTAGAAGAGGAGCCTTAAGATGTGACTTAACTGCTGCAATCTCATGATAATGAGACACTGCAATGTCAGGAGTTGCTTCTTATGGATGAGCAAAGAAAGTGGTCTCTTTAGGTAGAATCTACTCCTGGTGAAGAGGCTGTGAAGATTTTTAAATGACAATAAAGGATTTAGAATATTATATAAACTTAGTTGATAAAGCAGTGGCATGGTTTGAAAGGACTGACTCCAATTTTGAAATACGTTCTACTGTGGGTAAAATGCTATCAGACAGCATCACATAGCACAGAGAAATCATCTGTGAGAGGGTACTCAACCAATGTGGCAAACAGCATTGCTATTTTATTTTAAGAAATTGCCACACGCCGAAACCGGTTTGGCTCAGTGGATAGAGCGTCAGCCTGCGGACTGAAAGGTCCCAGGTTCGATTCCGGTCAAGGGCATGCACCTGGGTTGCAGGCACATCCCCAGTAGGAGATGTGCAGGAGGCAGCTGATCGATGTTTCTCTCTCATTGATGTTTCTAACTATCTCTCTCTCCCTTCCTCTCTGTAAAAAATCAATAAAATATATTTAAAACAAAAAAAGAAAAAGAAATTGCCACAGCCACTCCAACTTTCAGCCACCACCACCCTGATCAACACTGAGGCAAGACCCTCCACTAGTACAATGATTATGATTCACTGAAGGATTAGATTAACAGTTAGCATTTTTTAGCACTTAATTATTTTATAATTCAGGTAAGTACACTGATTTTTAGACTTAATGCTATTGCACACTTAATAGACTGCAGTATGCAAACATAACCTTTATTTACACTGGGAAACCAAAATATTCATGTGACTCACTTTATTGCCATAGAACCCAACCCACAATGTATCCAAGGTATGCCTATAGGAGTTACCATTTGCAAAATACATTTACATTTATGAGGGAAATCTCCACCTGTAAGGGTATCTCCCTAGCTATACCAGAAACAGGGGGACTCACTAACTCTCTAGAAGCATTTACCAAAAGAGAAGACAGCAACTTAAATATCCATAACAACCTTACTCTTCTTTACTGTCCTTTTCCTGGTAACCTCCCATGACTGACTAGCCCCACTCCCAGTATCTCCTTTTTCTATTTAGTTGAAGATGGAATTTAAAATGGTGGCTTCAGCCATCTTGGTGAGTTACTATAAACATGCAGAAATTTTATTTTCTTTAATCTGGCCTTTTATTTTTATTTTTTTTCCTTTAACACAAACTGTCTTCATCTAGAGCCCTCACTCACCCACCTCCCTCTCCCTTGCTTGATCATTAAGCCCTCGGGACAATGAGGTTCTGGTCAACAATCAATAGTCTCAGGAAGAAGGCCCTGGGTCTATTGACTACTGAGACAGAGTTAAACATAATACCACCTTGGCAGTTGTGTTTTAATTCCAGACCCAGAAAAGAGGAATGACCCCACTGAACAAATCCTTGTGAAATTAGACAGAACAACTCCAAGGCTGACATCAAGACCAGATGCAATGATCCAATTACGCCCTATCCTAGCACCAACCATTCAGTAGAGACCATGACCCAAATTTCATTAGTCACCATGATGAATGATTTTTTTCCCCCTATATAATCCATCCCCTGGAAGCCATCAGGGAGCCAGGTCTTTGTGCATGAGCTACTTGTTACTCAGGGCATGGCTCCAAGAGATATAAGGGGGTGGCCAAAAATAGGTTTACAGTTATAAAACAAATAAATAATACAATCATTAATAAATAATAAAAGAATAAACTCTGTGTTCCACATACTCACAACTGTAAACCTACTTTTAGCCACCTCTGTATAAGTTACTAAACTTTTGTTTGTTTTCCTCCTGTTAATCTGTCTTATGTCAATTTAATTCTTAGATCAGCCAGAAGAACCAGGAAGGGTATAGAAAAAATATTCCTCCTCAATAGGGGCATGCAGTAAACAAGGTCACACCTCCAATGAATAATCTCCCAAAATTCCTTTTTGCCACACACATCCCACAGAGTTTACTAAAATGTAACCAACTCTTGCCTATCCAAATGAATTGAGACAGACACCCGGGGAATCCACACCATCCTGTGACTCAGATACTAGGGCAGAGGCAATGTTACAAGATTCCTATAGTTCGTTGTTGTTGGGTTTTTTTTTTTTCCTTCAGCATATGTGATGCTCTTATCTTTAACCTCAGAATCTTGTTTGTTTTAATTCACCAGTGTACATTAAAGTCTGGCACAGTGCCTCGACAGCTCAATAAATGTGTTAAAAGTTAAATTAACTGGTGGACACCTAAGATACCAGTTGGGATTTTACTACACAATAGACTCTCATCACAACCAAGTATATCAAATACCAGTGCACTTCAAAGAAATATGGATTTGAATGCTGGGATTAAGTTGTTAAGAAAAACTACACAATTAGTGAAAATAAAAGAGTAAGGGGTACTAGGAAGGACAGATCATCCTTTGATTGGCATTATTTGATAGGTCCTCCCAAGTGAGAAAGATGGGGCTCTGTGATAAATCTGACCAAAAGTAAACTCACAGGTTGATTTGATCATAAATCCCTACCCGGGCAGGTCATGATGGCTGGTCATGCCCCAGACCTATAAAACGGTTTAATCTGAAACAAGCCCTGTGCATTGTTCTCGTGCATCCAGGTTAACACGCCTTTGAAATGCCACAGTAATTCTCTCTTTTTTTTTTAAGACCCCTCAGAGGGGCAACCATCCCCAAGGGAGCACATAATGTTGTCCAATACCCTGTATCTCGCTTACTCCCACCTTCACGTAATCCTTTTTCCATTCCTTCCTTACTTTCAAAAGTATAAAAGAAACTGTGCAGCTCCTGAGCCAGGTGAACACCGAATCCACAGTGGGGCACACCAGGAGTGTAGGAGGGACTAGGTGTGAAATCCCATTGTCAATGTCTAAGGCACTGGGAAAGTAGAGGGAGAAGACCCCTTAAAATGCACTCCGGGGCATTTGAGATCTTGCTTCTGGCATGTCATCAGTTTGGCTCGAATAAACTCATAAAAATTCTCTGCAGGTTTACACCTTTCTTACATTGATACCAGCAGCATTTAATTCTTTAGATTATAGTTATGTTTGACTTTGCTGTTTACTGCTTGATTACAGTCTAGACACAGTAAAATCACATGTTAAATTGTAGATTTTTGTCCAGTACAAAAAATAAAGAAGGTCCCAGAGGTTACCAGAGGTATTATTTTATTGCTCAGTATATAGGACATTGATCAGTTTTCTATCAAATCTAGCAAGCCTCGTCTAACATTTTTTAAGTGTCTATAAACATCCAATCCTCAAAGACTCTTAGAACCAGCTTTACTGTATTACTGGTACCCTCATTACCTCATTACTAATGTAAATCCAGTAATAAAATAATAGTATATGTGTTCACATAGTATTGATGTGGGTCTTTTATTAAAAAAAAATTATTTAACAATGCCCTAGGACAAAGCTTAGCAACTTCTGTAATGCTGAGGGGGTCCTACTAATGCATAGGACACATCTTCTAAACTCTTACTTCATATGCATAAGCGATGCCAGGGGATAGAATGGTTGGCAGGTATCTGATCCCCAAAACATCTTACATGTCTGGCTGGCAAAGCATAAGGCTTAAGGTCAAGGATCATCCAAAAAGAAAAAAAAAATTCCGCCAAAGAGAAAATAAAAGAGGATAGGACCAGACCAAAGAGTATACAAGTGAACAGAAAAAAAGACTTTGGAGCTATATATATAGTAGATTGTGGTACAAGGCACCCCAGGGAACTCTGTTTTGATATGTATGCCTCAGGAGAAAGAAATTCCTCATCCTTACAAGAAATGGTTGGACTAGATAATTCTGAAGGTCTTGTGCAGCTTGACTATCAAATATCCCAATGGTTCTTTGATTGCCTTTTAAGGAGTCTCCTTCTATCTTTACTTTCCCAGAGCCCTTAGACATTGACAAAGGGATTTCACACCTAGTCCCTCCTACACCCCTGGTGTGCCCCCCTGTGAATTCGGTGTTCACCTGGCTCAGGAGCTGCACAGGTTCCATCTTCTCTTTGGCCTGGGACTGCTTTGCGTACTCTGGGACAGGCTGTGTACTCCTCCACCATCACACTGGCAGCTCCCATGGGACTAGGTCTAACACTGATCTTCAAAGAAAGAAATTCTCTCTCTACCACTGTAGGAATAAAAATGTCCCCAGAGTTGAGTGGATTTTCCTGTTTGTCTCCTCTTCCCCCCACCCCCACCCCCATATGTCTCTTAGCTCTTCTCACCTCCAATTCTCAGAATCCAGGTGAAGTAAAAATGGGGACTTGAATCCACTGACTGACCATTTGAATGCCCCAGCCCCGCCCTCCGTGGGGCTGGAACCCACCCGGATGACCAAAGAGGAGACCTCAGTTGTACATTTCATTTTTCAAGTTTTCTGCATACCTACCTGGCTCAAAAACATACTGCCTCTTGGATATCTATAAGTTGTAGGCAGCTTAACTACATTCCCCTCCATGCCCGGGGGAGAGTTTCAACCTCAAACAACTTTATTTAAACAATTTCGTCCTTAACATGTTTTCCTCAGTGCTTCAAATCCAATCACTCCCTGCGTTACAGGGAAGAACCGCTACAGGACAAAAAGAACAACACAACCTGTTTTTATTTTAATATCTTCCGGGTCTCTCGGCACTGCCATCATTTGGGCTGTCAGCCCTTTACCGCCCGAGGTGGCTTCCGCTCTCTGCAGACAGTCTGCCTCCCCACTAATGGCACTGTTCGGGCAAGGGGGAAATGCAATTTTCCACTCCATTACAAGCACTGTGTAAAAGGACCTCTTTCCTCACTGCACACAGATAAGGACCTAATGAAATTCCATTCACTAAGTATTACAATAGCCAACTCCACTGCAAATGCAGGCGTTCTAAGTGCCTTCCAGGTCCCCAACTCCAGTAGTGATTGCCATTGAATGTCCCTGGATTGGATTCCGTCAAGATGAAAAACTATGGGGTAAGCAGGGAGAGACTCTGGGGGAAGGGAAGGTAACAAAGATGTCAGCAGATCCACTTCTTTGGTTCTTCCTTCTAATCATTATGCCTGGACCCTGGTAGGAGCTTGAAATTCCTATGTTTGGAAATAGCAATCTTGGGAGAGCCAAAGTACTCCCAGGGGTGGGCAAACTTTTTGACTCGAGGGCCACAATGGGTTCTTAAACTGGACCGGAGGGCCGGAACAAAAGCATGGATGGAGTGTTTGTGTGAACTAATATAAATTCAAAGTAAACATCATTACATAAAAGGGTACGGTCTTTTTATTCTTTTTAGTTTTATTCATTTCAAACGGGCCTGATCCGGCCCGCAGGCCGTAGTTTGCCCACGGCTGCCCTAAATCGTTTATAAAATACAGACAAATGTCTGAATGTTTTTTTATAAATTAGCCACTCCATCCCACTTCTTCTCAGGCCTGCTTCAGATTTTCCCATTATTTCATGCCACAAGGTGTAGTAAACTGAAATTTTAATAATTTCTCTATATTTATTCTTGTTACCACACCCTCTGGTTCTACTCTGTCACAAAATTACCCATGTCACCATATAAGGCAGGATGAAAGTCTAGTTTCATAGCAACTTGAGATGCCGCTCCTGAAGACAAATTGCCTTGGCTTCATAGTATTAACTGTTCATGTTGAGTTTGAAGGTATAGTTTCTATGTACATAGGATATAAATTTAGGATATGGACCCTTTCTGTCAAATATTTTGAATCCTGCAGCAAAGCTACTCCTGTATCTCAACTAAACCATACAATTAAGCCAAGAAAAATATAGCTGTATCACACACATACATGCATGTATTCATACATGCACATTTATTAACATACATATTTATATATATATATACATGTACATTAAAATAATTTTTATTCCCATTTTATTTTGGCCCTTCAAAGGCACTGATTTTAACATAGTCCATGTGGGTCTTTTTATCATATGAATTTTTGAAAATGTATCTTTTTACTTTATACCATATTGCATTATGCACCCATGCTATTACATGTCACTTTATTTGTTTTGACTGCTACATAATGCTCCACTTAGAAATACACATGACAGTTTTAGGTTTTTGCTATTAAAATAGTAACGACTTAAAAATACATATGACAGTTTCAGGTTTTTGTTAATAAAATAGTAATGCCAAGGGATTTCTTTTCATATCTCCTATTATACATGCATCAGAGTGGAAATGTTTGGTCATCAGGTATATTAAGGTTCAACTTTAGGTGAATAATTATCTATAGAGGAGCACTAATGTATCTCCCACTCCCCATCAGCAACATACAGTAGAGTTCCTATTGCTCCACATGCTAACACTTAACCTTTAAAAAGTTTTTGCTAGTCATGTGTGTGAAAAAATATTTTATTGTGCTTTCTTTGTAATCCCTTAAATATTAAAAATGTTGTGTATATCTTTTCCCATGTTAACTGGTCATAAATATTTCCCTCTTTGCAAAATGTATCTTTTGTCCACTTGTGTATTGAATTGTTTGTAGTTTTCTTATTAGTTTATAGGGATACTTTATATAATTTTAATATTGACCCATTGTTAATTGTGTATACTGAGAATATCGTCTAGTTTGTACTATCTCTTTTCTGTTTTTTAAGGTGTCTTTTGTTAACAAGCTTCTTCATTTTAATAGACCAAAAACTAACAACCTTTTCTTTTATATCAATACTTTTATGTATTTTTAAAGAAATCATGTTGTTTTGAGCTCATGTAGTTTTAAATTGTGTTAGTTGTACTGTTATATGCTTTCCTTCCTTCCTTCCTTCTTCCCCCTCCCCTCCCTCTCCTTCCTCCCTCCCTTTCTTTCCTTCCTTCCTTCCTTCCTTCCTTCCTTCCTTCCTTCCTTCCTTCCTCCTTTCCTTTCCTTTCCTTTCCTTTCCTTTCCTTTCCACTCAAGTAAGATTTATTGTGTTGTGATATGTACATCTACTCTGCTGCTTCTAATTGTTGTGGATACTCTAGGATATGCACACACATTTTATCAAGCTACTCTCACTTATGCCCATTTTATAAGTAAGGTTACTTATAATGGTAATGAGATCAATTTATAAAACCTTCCTCCCAATTTCTCTTTCCTCAAGAACAAAGTAATTAAGTAGAATTGGGATTTGGATAACTTCGGAGAGAGAAGAAAAATGATTACCACTGTGTACTTTTATAAAGAAAGTCTTTCATACTCTTAAGAACGCTTTGAATTACCCAAAAATGTAACAGATGCCCACATTTTTTAAAGTATCAACTGCATCTTGACAAATAAATTCACCTGTGCCAACACCTAACATCTGATAATGATCATCCAGAGAACTCTGCTGAAAGGGCTCAGAGGCTGTTTGAGCTCAGTGAGGAAGAGCTGGTGCTTGCTAACTGATCAATTAGCAACCACTGCTGGGGGCTTGGGAGTGGCAGCATGAATACCTTGCATGTACCATCTCAGGTAGAGTAAGGTACACCTTCCATCCCTCAACACAAACCTTGCTACTGCCTACGGGCACAAGCAGAGCCAAGCCCACAGGTGCTCGTCCCATTGCCTAAAACAAAGACATTTGCGCCTGTACACTCTGGTCCCTGCTCAAGCAAAGGCGTAAAATAGCAGACTGATGAGAGAAACAGGCCAGGCCCACATCTTTGAGTACTGGCTGGTGTCCCTCAACGATACCCTTATGTACACATTCTCACCCAAGTGCTTTTAATTTACCATTTTAACTGGCTGTGGGATGATATTTTAGAATTGGGTTTCTAAAGGAACAGGCAGGTTGCAAGAACAGCTGCAAAGAAACTGACTTTCTCAGCCCTGGCCCATTAGTTATGCAGCAGGTGGTTCCGTTTAATCCAGGCGGAATTTACTGAGAGCTCTTGTGTTCTCAGCACTGCATCCGATGCCAATAGCAGATAATCACAGCTACAAAACCACCCAGTACAACTCCTCAGGCATTGTGAGCGTCCGAGCAAATGCTAGTTTTCTTTGCCTTTTCTTTTCCTTGTTTTATGCAAAAGATTTCAGCTCAGATGGAGAAATGAAGCTCACCCCATGCCACAAACTCTACTCAACAATTCTTTAGAAATTCAGGTATTATTACCAGGTGAAACAAAAAGTGGGCTATTAGGAAATGATGTCATATGTAGAAGTCATATGGAGTAAATGGCATGCATGAAGCCACTACTCCATAAATATTTAACTCAAGGAGCACCTTCCGATAACAGCACAAAATGTTAAAGTTAGAAAGGATATGGGGGTTTATTTAAACCAACTCCTTCATTGTACAGATGAGGAAATAGTGTGTGTGTTTTCAAAAATGTTTTGTGGCTTCTGGGACTGAACTCCATATTCCTAACCTCTAATACAGTAGCCTTTGTGCTATATTATGCTGTATTTTTATGGCCAAATGGAACATCTCAGGAGAATTATGCCTGGAAGCATTTAGCTGATATTTAACTGGAGACATATCTGTCCCTCTCACCTCCACGGGCCCATGATGTCACATGTAACCCCGGCAGCTGGAATCCAGGCCCTGATTCAAGTAATTGTATCATGCCCCTAACTCTGAATGACCCCAAGATAATCCCCTAGCTATGGTTTTAATTTTTTAAAATTGCTCTGCTTCAAGTATCTCTAAATTTTCAAAGCATTACCATTAACAGGTTACTTCAAATTGTCCCTGTCAGCTAGAGCTGGGAAGGTCTGGTGATGTTTCCCCAGTGAATAATAATTTGTTTCAAAATTTAAAGGACAAAACTTATTCTTGGCAACCTCCTGTAGGGAGAAGAACTATTTCCAATGCTCTTTAATACATCTTGAAATAATTTATGAAACTTTACGAATATATTATTTTAGGAATGTGCATTTGCAGTCAAACAAAGAGTAATTATACACTGTTAGAAGATCCTTTGATGGGACATTATCTTTTTTTTTCATAGGTGATGGCTGAAGAAAACAATGTTTCAAAGCCACTTTCAAGTTAAAAACCTCTACTTTGGAAATAAAAGCTAATTTGATTAGAAAAGATGTATAATTAACCACAGAGTCTATAACTTTGCCATTGAGGAGAAATCCTAATGACATTCATGTGTTTGAATTTGAGAAGATAACTACTAACTGAGATAATTATTTATCCTTCTCGAGTGATACATGGTCTAATTTTCTTAAATGGATACACCAAGATCTTGGACAAAATCATAAAGTCACTGTCTTCCATTCACAATTCCTGGTGCACACATTAATCTCCTATGACAGTCTAGATCACCATTGACAGAAGGATCTACCTATGGTGATGGATGGTGGTAAAAATGCCAACAAAAAATAGGTCTTCAGATTAGCCAATGACATTCTTGAAGTCACCTATTTTGTCTTTAAAAGATGTGGCCATTTCAGTTGGTGTATACTTAATTTTAAAACACTAACTGAAATAAAAAAAATAATTTACAGGAATTCAACAGTAGAGTAGAGGATTCCAAGAATCAAATCAATGATTTAGAATATGAGGAAGCAAAAACCACTCAATCAGAAGAGCAAAAAGAAAAAAAGAATCCAAAAATATGAAGATAGTGTAAGGAGCCTCTAGGACAGTGGTTCTAAAGTCCTAATTTCTGGGCCTCATCTTCTGGAAATTCTGTTTCTTTGTTACTAATGTTGTGGCCCCACCCCATAACAAAGAAACAGAATTTCCAGAGGATGAGGACCAGAAATCAGGATTTTAAAAAGATTCCCAGGTGATTCTAATGTGCAGCCAAGGTTGAGAACCACTGCTCTAGGACCATGGTTGGCAAACTGCGGCTCGTGAGCCACATGCGGCTCTTTGGCCCCTTGAGTGTGGCTCTTCCTAAGCCTTAGGAGTACCCTAATTAAGTTAATAACAATGTACCTACCCATATAGTTTAAGTTTAAGAAAATTGGCTCTCAAAAGAAATTTCAATCATTGTGCTGTTGATATTTGGCTCTGTTGACTTATGAGTTTGCCGACCACTGCTCTAGGACAACATTCACTTTATGGGGGTATCTGAAGGAGAAGAGAGAGAGCAAGATATTGAAACACTATTTGAAGAAATAATGACAGAAAACTTCCCCTACCTAGTGAAGGAAATAGACTTACAAATCCAGGAAGCACACCGAGTCCCAAATAAGAGGAACCCAAAGTGGCCCACCAAGACACATCATAATTAAAATGCCAAGGGTTAAAGACAAAGAGAGAATCTGAAAGTAGCAAGAGAAAAGCAATTAGTTAACTATAAGGGAGCACTCATACAACTGTCAGCTGATTTTTTTCGATAGAATTTTGTAGGCCAGAAGAGAGTGGCAAGAAATATTCAAATTGATGAATAGCAAGGACCTACAACCAAGACTTCTTTACATAGTAAAGCTATCATTTAGAATTGAAGGTCAGATAAAGAGCTTCACAGACAAGAAAAAGCTAAAAGAGTTCATAACCACCAAATGAACAAAATAAACTGATAAATTAAATAGAACCAGAGGCATGGAAACATAGAACAGACTGAGGAATCTCAGAGGGAAAGGGGGTGAGGAGGGTGGGAAGAAATTAACCAAAGATCTTACATGCATATATGCATTACCTATGGACACAGACAATAGGGTGGTGTAGGCCTGGGGCAGGGTGGGAACTGGGTGGGGGAAGCATGGGGAGGGGGAGGGACATCTATAATTCATCAATAAAGATTTCTTTAAAAAATAAAATTTTCTATAAAAAAGATGTAGCTATAATTAAAGACATTAAAGGAATGGGAAATTCTTGAATATTGCTGAAGATCACAAATGCTAAGTTTAGGGCAGATTTTTAGGGTATGATGCAGGACAGCACAACTCAGAAAATGATGGTTCACTTTGGTACTTTCATGAAAGTATGTAAGAGCTCACAAAACTGAGAGGTACGGGACGTCAGATGGCTGGTCATAGAACAATCAGCAATGGTACACTGAAGGAATTAAATTTATGGACAATCTTGTGACCTCCCCTCCTCTATTGCTTAACCAAGTCCTAGTTATTGCAAGAGCTGTGTCACCTCCACCTACGTTGATCTTGATCTTTTACCATTTCAACTACTTCTACCATGGTTATGAGCACCCACTTTGGCTCAGGATTGCCAATATAGGTTTCATATCCCTAGTAGCCCCCAAAATGTAGTAAACAGATTTTCTCAAAGTGAATTTGTCTCCAAACATGTCTAACAAATCATCTATTCACTTGCAATACGATACGAGGGCTACTGAAAACATGAAGCTTCTTTGTTTCTTGGCTGAAATGACCATTAGTTCAGTGTGGACATTCTGGTTATCTCTTCTTTGTTCTCTAGAAGGATTAATTGGTCGTGCTCATATTTTTAATGGGCTGTGGATGAATGATTGCTTAGTCAATGTACATTGGCAGACACTTTACCCCCAAAATGTGGAGGCCCATGAGTAGAACTTGTTATAAAAAAATTTTTGAGTATGAATAAATTGGACCCAACAGCTTGTGTATGTTACATGTCACTGAGTTGGCTCTGACTGCTGGTGACCCTACGAATGAGTGCTACCCTGTCCTTAGCAGCCTTGCTCAGCTCCTGTACACTCATGCCTATGGCTTCTTTTAGGAATTAATCTATCTCATGTTTTACCTTCCTCTTTTCCTGCTGCCTCTATTCCTCTTTTCCTAGCAGTATTGTCTTTTCCAAAGAACGTTGCCTTCTCCAAAGCAGAACAGCTTTAGTTTTGTCATTTGGTCCTCCAGCGATGTTTCAGGTTTCCTTTGCTCTAGGACCCACTTGTTCATCTTTCTGGTGGTCCAGGGTATCCATGCAGCTCTCTTCCAACAGCTTAACCTTGCCTAAATTTTCCATAGTGATCTCACCCCTTTTTGAATGCCCACAGTACGGGTGCTCCACTCATTCATAGAGTCACTAGGAATTTGGGCCCACTCAGTGGCATGTAACACACACACGCTGTTGGGTCCAATTTCTTCGTATGCAAATACTTTTTATAATAATTTCTACTCATGGGCCTCTATAGTTAGCACTTGGTCATTTTTTTAAGAAATATATTTTGACTGGTTTTTACAGAGAGAGAAAAACATCATTGTAAAAAAGGAATATTGGTCTGTTGCTTTCTGCACACTCCCCACCAGGGGTTAAGCCCACAACCCAGGCATGTGGCCTGGCTGGCAATCAAGCCAGCAACCTTTTGGTGCATGGGATGATGCCCAACCAACTGAGCTACACTGGTCAGGACACATTTGATCATTTTTTAACATTATTCTACAGTTTTTTGTGTTTATAACTTCTATGCCACACCAAAAAAAAAAAAAAATCTGCAGGGCAGAAACTATGACATATGTTCCTAATGTATTCTCCACTCTAAAAAACATAAAGTTGGGCTGAAATGATCAGTGCCTATTTGTTGATTAATGGACGTGGGCTATGTTTTTGTTTTGATATTCCACGGGATCCTGTGATATTAAGAGCTTTTTGCTTTTCTTTTTCTGGATGAAGAAGCTAGTGAGGTGGTGCTTCTTTAACATGAACTCCCACACTCGGAATATGTGGAGTTCACAATTAAGTGTGACAAGATAGCACTTGGGTTGGCCACCAACACTTCCATGAAGCGGTCCAATGCCAATACTATGCTCCAAGAAGAAGTACAGTGGCAATCTCAGAGAACATGGGGATGATTTGTACGGCTCTGAAGATATTTAGTTAGCTAAGGCCACATGGAAAAAGGGCCAGTCACAGAGCCAGTTGTCATCAAGAACAACTCTAAGAAGCTGCTCTCTTAAGTAAGCACTGCATTTCTATTCCAGACTTACACATCTCCAAGGTTTTCTCTGGTGATGTTACAAAGAAACTTCCAACAACTGGTGATTTTGTACATGTCAGACTACCAAAGACTAAAAACCCATCTGGTACAAGTCACTCAAGTGGCATTTTTGTTTCAGCTCAGCAAGCTATGACTATGAACTCAGACACCTGGGGTACAGTTATTGACCATTGTAGTTGGGCAACCGAATTCTCTCTTGCTAGAGTTTCACCTGATTTTATATGGTTAACCCCCCTTTCAAATATTTTTTAAATGTGTAAGGTAAGTCCAGTGTGAGGCCAAAACAAAGAAAATTCGCTAAAGAAGACGGAATGGTTCCTAACTGGAGAAATTGATAATATATCAATTTTAGGGAGTTAAGACTCATACATATGAAAAAACACCACCACCAAAAAGAAAACAAAAAACAAGTTAGGGGGAGAATGCGGGTCAGACACAGAGCCACAGGAATTCCAAAAGAAGAGAAAGTGCTACAGACTAGTGCAGTCGAAGATTTCCCAGACCCAGGTTTAGTGATCTATAGTGTTGATAGGTTCAGAAAGCAAGGAAGGGCTTCTGGGCAAGTTGTACAAGATAAGCAAAGACATGGGAGATGAGACATACAATCACACGGGGGCTGGAAAAGATGAGCCAGGAGGATCCATGTTCCCAGGAAAAAGGGCGGAACAGGAGAAGAGGTAGCTCATGGTAGATGACCCCCAAACTGGGCAGGGCACAGGAGACTGCTCTGTGAGTGGGTGAGCTCTCTCCAGCCACCCCCAGCCCCTCACCCTGTCCCTGATACCACCTACCCCCATTCGACAAACAACTATCAGCAATAATTTTGGTCCCTGTCACCTTCAAAACGTATCACAAATATCTGCCTGCTTCCTTCTGTCTCTACAGATACAATGTCACCATCTTAGATTCCAGGTTCATTCATAATATTTACTGAGCACTTACTATATACAGTGCACTCAGAGAATGAGTCAGACTTGGGCCCACCCTCCAGGAACACTGCCCATCATTAGGGGGGAAAGGAATGTGAACAAGGTGGGTAAACTGCTGAATTATGTATTTCTGATTGTTTGCTACTTTGCATTCCATTCATACTTTTAATTCAAATGTACTCATTACTTAGCTGCATTGCTCAGAGGACTGCCTTTCCCCCCACCTCCACCCCCTGCTTGTTGTAGTAGCAGGGCTTGAAACCACGGTATAATTAACATAATTAAAGTATTAATAAAGATTGAAGGGGTTGGACACTGTGTGAAATGCTTAATTTTGTGTATCTTTAACTGATTGAATGTTTAGGTTTGCATTTCAGCTGTCACCCAAATTATGTGTAATTAAGCCAAAGCTCAGATCCGCCTGTCTCGTACCGGGTGCGGATGGCAGACAGATTTGATTCTGGGGAGAAGGTGGTAAATCTGCCCACTCATTTGTAGCTGTGTGCTTTCACACTTTTTTATGCCTCTCTTGCCTTTTCCCAGTGCATTCATCGATCAAATTATCTCATTTGCATGGAATGAAGAATAGATAGCTACAGTGGAAAAAAATCAAATGCCTTCAATATATTCCCTGCCTACTCGTCCTCACCCCAACACCCTGCCAACTCGCCCTGGGTGGTGTCCTCTTGTGCTGGTGCTGCAGGTCCCCCTCACTCAGAGGGGTCCCAAGTCCATGTTCATAAGGCATTGTAGATGTTGTAAATGACATGCCAGCACTGGAAGCAGCCACAAAACCAAGGGCTAGGCTCTGTGTCTAGGGAGACACAAGCCTTTGGAAGGCAAGCTGGGTACTAAGATCATTTAAAGAGGTTACTCACAAGACACTTGAAGAAGACATCAAATCATTGTCTTGACACTGAACGAGTCATCACTCAGAGACAAGGGCCCCAGAGATTACCCTGTATCCACAGAAGAGCTCTGTGGGCATTCATAGAGATCACGTGGCTCTCACAGGTAAAATCCAATCATTCAAGGAAACCTACAATCATGTAGGATGTGTTCATCCTTCTGCTGGACACAGAGAGAAAATAGAACGCATCAGGGTGCCTGTGCACGCTCCTTGCTAGTAAAGTGTCCCATAGCTCTGGGACATGTAGCTAGGTGGTTAGAGCGCCGTCCCGTATACTGGTAGGTCATGGGTTTGATTCCCAGTCAGGGCACATACCCAGGTTGCGGGTTTGATCCCTGGCTGGGGAGCATGCATGAGGCAACGAATCGATGTTTCTCATAGCCACCTTTCTCTCTCTTTTCCCCCTCTCTCTTTTTCTCTCTCTAGAATCAATGAAAAACATATCCTAGGGTGAGGATTAACAACAACAACAAAAAAAGGTGGGCCAGCAATTTGGGGAGAGAAGAAAACAGAGGGAAGAGCCAGCACTACCAGACAGGGCAGAGGCTGAGTGGCAACCCAGACAGCTATCCTCTGAAGCCGCAGTGGCCAGGGAAGAAATCTGCAGAAGGAAATGACCTGCTTCAAAAGACAAGCGGAACCTAACGCAGGCCGCCGGGAAGCTGAGAACATGACTCAGGCAGAGGTTTGTCTGGAGGTTACGTTTTGGAAGGAAGGCTGAGGCAGCACCAGTGTGAGGGCCCTGGGTGACAGGCTGGGAAATGTGCAATAAAGAAGGTCTTAGGAGAAATGGGAATGGTGACCCTGATATATGCAAATGGGGGAGCAGCTGACAGTTGCTGTGTTAGTGCCAGTGCTGCTGCAACAAATTACCACAGATTCAGTTGCTTAACACAACACACATCTATTGTCTCATATTTCTGTAGGTCAAGAGTTCAGCAGCTCAGCTGGTTTCCCTGCTGCTAGTCTCCCAAGGCTGAAACCAAGGTGCTGGCTGGGCTGGGTTCCCTGGTGGGGGGTCAGGCGGGGGAATCTGTTCCCAGGGTCTCTCAGGTTATAGCAGAACCAGGTTCATTGAGGTCCGCTTCCTGGCTGCCCTCCCATTACAGTGCCATTTCTTCTTTTTTTTTTTTTTACCCAAAATATTTATGAAATGTCATCTACAATATCCAGTTTGGGTTTCTTTAAAATGGAATGGAGCTTAAAGACCCCTGAAAGGCAAACTGAGCACAGACTCCTTTAGAATTTTCTGGCTTTCTTGCCTGCCCTCATATAATTTGTCAGCTCCTTTTTTTTGTGTGCTAAGTAACATTTCCTTTATGAACTCTTTCCAAAGCATTTAAGTTAGTGTTCATAAAAAACAACATCTCCTTTTGTCTTGCACCCATGGTTCACTGGTTTATATAATATTTAATTAAATTCTGTTTACAATATTGTACAAGAAAGACTGGCATCCACAAGTTTGGAAGGAATCACCTGCGAGAGCAGACATGTATGGATAGTGGAGGGGAGTGGCCTCCTCACTGGAGAGTGGATGCCAGTCAGTACATCTTATGGAGGGAATGAGACGGGGAGGTGAGATAATGGAGGAAGTTGGATAGGTGGGGGTGGGTAAAGAGAGCTTCCCCTAAACATGAAACAACCTGTGAGGGACTAACACATTCTTGGCCTTGTTTTTTTTAAATGACCACCCATCCCCAAACCAAAAAGTGAACCCATACATCAGTAAAAGGGTGGCATCAGTCTCAATTAACAGCACAAAGTTAAAGGCAAAATGGCAGCCCTATCCCCTTTGCAGGCCTCCAAAGATGTAGGAGCCGTGAGCTAGCTGAGTCAGATGGCAGTGGCCCTTCATCTTAGAAACAAAGTACCCTCAAGACTGGTCTGAGCTTGAGAAAGTTAAAATCGACCAGATAGAGGAATCTGCGGCAGTTACTTGTAATTATTCTCTTCCCCCTGGTAACATGTATCTAGAACAGTGCACCATTCAGAGCAAGTGTTTTGATCAATGACGTACACCGGTAGGTTAGCACCTTCATGGGTTTCTCTGGCTGATTCATTACCCCTGTGTGGCACAGAGCAGCATTTCAAAGCCCCAATTAGTGAGTCAGGCTCCAGTTTGAATCCCAGCTCTGCCTGGCCACCTACCTTGCTATGAGCAAATTATTTCACTGCTGTGAGCCGTAGTCTCCTCCACGTAAACTGGAAATGATGTCTACAGAGTTGTGGTGGGGACGAAATAGGATCACGCATGCAGAGCCCTTTATGTGAAGCAGTTGGCACGTAGTAAGACCTCAAATAATGGCAGCTGGCCCTTTAAGGAGGTAAGGGAAGGGTGGAGATTGGTGACATGGGATGTTATCCAGACCTCAGGGCAGGGACTTAATGAGGATCTAGGCAACTAGGAACATCATAATGGTGCCAGGCATGAGAGGAGAAAGCAGGCACTGGGAGACCCTAGGATGGTCTTTGCTCACTTGATGATATTGCTCAGTGCTGACCAGTCTACACCTCAGGAGCCTCTTGGATCCAGACATTTGTTATAAAAACAGCCCAAGTGGCTGCCTGAAAAATGGAGAAATTCCCAGAATACCCTAAGAAGGCATTCCCAGGCAAACCACCTATATTTTCACTTAGTCATGCACTAAGTATAAGTTGAATTCCTGTTCTGCATCAGGTGCCAGGGATACAGAGGCAATAACAATCTGGAAGGTAAGGGTGAAGGGGCAGATAGGTTTGGGTGTTCCATTGTTGGGTCCAATTTCTGGAAGCTAAAATCACTTTCTCCCAGGCTGCCATCAATAGATTCAAGAAACCAATCCAGACATATGTCTTTTAATTAACTAGAATTTGGGGAGGATATATGTCTTGCATCATCCCAGTGAATTTATTACCTAGGAGAGCACTTCTCAAATTCTAATGTGGATGGATACGAGATGCGGGAGGTCTTGTTAAAATGTGAATTTTGATTCAGTAGGTCTGGAATGGGGGTCCTATGATTCCAGGCAATACCAATGCTGCTATTCCCTGGACCCCATTTTAAGTAGCAAAGATCTGGATATCCTATCTTTAATCAATGTTCACCCAGAATTACTTTGTGACAATGAGGACCAGCCACTCCATGCTTGTGTCATCTACCTACTGGAATCATTAACCTAAAACACCTGCACTAAGCCAGCTAGAGCATACTGACAATTTCTCCTCCCTCTGCCCCAAATTAATTTAGGGAAAAATAATCCTGTATTTTCTAACCTTCTCAGTAGCATTATGAATCAGATAATTCTTCAATCTTCCCCACCCTTTATCAACTTGGAATATAAATAAAGCTTCTGACCTAAATTTCCCAATTTCCTGTAGCTCAGCCACAAGGTAAAAGCCTGAACATTCATTCTTACTGAGCAACTCTTTGGATTTCCAGTTTCAGACAGAAAAAACATGATTCTCTTTCATTTTAAGCCTCTAAAGTCTGGGAAACTTTACTTGACATCACTGAACTTGGAATCAAACAAAATGCCTGGGGTAGATGACAGGGTTTGTTTAAAGAATTGAATCTACCTCAAAACTCAGAATATTTCTTTATCTGAAGAGAGACAAGAGGCATCCCCTCTGGCCTGCTTTCTCACCCCAAGATTTATGTGAAATCTGCTGGGCTAGGTTCAACTTCTTCTTCTTTAAACACAAGCAAAAGTTTATTTAGAAAGTCACA
>NW_006284436.1:3027151-3055127 GCF_000327345.1 Myotis davidii
CAAGAAAGAAAGGCAAAGACAACACACCTGAGGAAAGGAGAGGGAGAAAGGGGCAAACATGTTCCAGAGACAAAACACCCGGTGAAAGTATGGGTGGGAAAGGCACAGGTGTGCTCAAGAGAGAGAAGGAGCCAGCAACGTCTTTCCTAAGCCCCAGTGGAGGGACGGACAGCACAGCTTCCCAAAGAGGGTTCCTCAGGAGAAGGTGGTTTTGGTTCTCTCTTGTCTTGGGTGCTAAGGTCAATTGGCAGTTTCAGGGTGCGGAAGCTGTTATGGGCTTCTCTCCTTTTACTTACGCCCTATGCAGCGGTTCTCAACCTGTGGGTCACGACCCCTGAAAATACATCTTGCATATCAGATATTTACATTACGATTCATAACAGTAGCAACATTACAGTTATGAAGTAGCAACGAAAATAATTTTATGGTTGGGGGTCACCACAACATGAGGAACTGTATTAAAGGGTCGCGGCATCAGGAAGGTTGAGAACCACTGCATGGAAATTCTACTTATACGGTGTGGAACCTTAGTTGGCAATACATTACTTTCATGGGCACCTGAAGCATGTCAGACTCTGCCAGTAAACTGCAGAAGACAGGAACTTTCCAATTTTTCTGGATCCCCCATAATGTTCATCACTCTTCTAGGCAGAGTGCTAAAAAATATCTATTATATTGATTCACCTTGGAGGATGGCAGTTCCAATGAGACTTTCTGGAAAGGAAGAGGCTTCTTTAAAGACCAATTAAGTCCTAGAAATAGCCTTAGGCTGGAACAAATAAATAAAACAAGAAAGTGGTGGATAGATGGGTGTATGGGCATGTGGATAGATGGGTGGGTGGCTACAGGGTAGATGGGCACATGGATAGATCTCTACCAGAGCCTGGATTTGTTTTGTTGTGTTTTACAAAGTGTCTCCGGTCATAAATCCAGTAAGTATTCTACACTGTCTTCTGTGAATCGCCTAATCCCAAACCAAAAAGTAATTGTCTATCTTTCAAAATTATAGGCTTTTCTGACAGAGATGAAAACTTTGGGGTCTTCTGTTCCATTCTTCTGTTTTATTAGGGAAGGAACTGAGGCCAGAGGGGAAGAGATTTGTTCACATTGATAATGTCACGAGGACAAAGCTGATGAGATTCTACCAGGTTGGGACTCCAAACCTACCAATGTCTGACTGTCTCCACAAAACTCGCATGCTCTCTGGCATCAGAAAGCATTTTCACTCCCCTATGACCAAGAGCCCTGCACAGGCCTGAGTTTTTACAAAAGTATACTTTTGAGTGCTATTTATCAATGCGTAGTTCTTTCTCAACGACAGGAAAATAGAGAGATGTGTTTTCAATTAGTCAGGGAAAGAACTCAGCCAGAAATGCCTTGCCATTTAGTGTTGCTAAGCTGGTGATTTCTCCCCAAAGTAGGGAACTGGTATAACTGTCATCATTCTTTCTGTTATTTGCATCCAAAGAAATCACATGTGTCTCAGCGACGTGAAATATTCCCTTTCATGTGCTTGGGAATTATCACTGCGTGTCCTCTCCTTCCTCCAGATTGCACATCATTAAGCTCCCCTTCCATGAGTTAAACTCCTTGACACAAACTTTCATGCAAAGTAATATGTTTTAAGAAGAGAAAAATCATTAAAGAAAGGTTTAGCTTCCTTCCTCCTACAGTCCTTTTTCGAAAGAGGCACCTGACTGCCACACAGCTTTCTCTGGGCACAGAAGACTCCTCTCCTGATGGCTTAACACACCTGACAAAGCTTCATTAAAATTCTTTCCCAAGCACAAAACTCCAGTGTCTGGATTCAAAATAAACATATGCATTTCTACAAGGAAAGCTGACAAGAGAGAAGTTACATGCACACCATTAAAAAGTCAGAAAAGCCCTGACTAAGAACAATCTTTCAATTCATTAATGCCAGGCCATCCCACTGAGGGGGCAGGACAGCATCACTGAAAGAAGCCAGGGCTTTGTGAAGGGCCAAACTTATGGAGTTGACAGAGTTTTGAGGGAATAAGGAAATACCTCAGTGAAGAGAAGGACCTGCCCAGTTGTTCATGGCAATATAACTTCTCTCAAGAAAATTTGGAAGGGAAGGAAAACTTGATACGGCAGTGTGGTAGACTGTTCCTGTAATGGGCCTCAAGCTGTTCAATGTCAATTTGTATCCATGTCACAGGGTGATTCCTTCTCATACTGACTCTGGACTTGGCCATGGAACTCACTTTGATAAATGAGATGGTAGCAAATAAGGTGCAAGCAGAGACTGGCAAAGTGCTCATGCATTGGACTTGCTCTTTTGCTGCTCTTGGAACTCAGGACCCAGCAGGTGAGTAGGACTGGGACTAGCCTGCTGAAAGATGAAAGACCACATGAAAGAGGCCCCAGTCACGTAAGCCACGCAAGGTTCCCAGCTGAGACCTGTGAGGGAGACCAGCCAAGAAGAGCTGAAACTACTATGGATCCAGAAAACAATCTAAGTGAACTCAAAATTGCCCATCTGCACAACTGGGAAATAAACACAGATTTGTTGTTTTAAACTACGATTTGGGGGCTGGTTTGTTACCCAGAGAAAGCTAATTGACGCAGCAGTTCTGAAGCCCTGGCTTAATGGAAACAGATCCACCAGTTCTATGTGGATTACCCACCGATTCCCAAGGGCTAAGAGGCTTCTGACCTAAGATATTTGATGCAAGCTCCACTAGCATCCTCACCCATCATGGTAACAATGCTTCCAGCAAACGAGAGCTGAGGATTAGCTACAGAAATGATGCACAGGTGCTGCGTTCCACACAGAGGACTCTTAGGACAATTATGACATGTGGCTGTGGTGGACTCAGACATACCCAAGTTGGCCAATGGATTTGGAGGAGGCCTAGCTCTGGCATCTACAAGAGGTGTGAGCTTTGAGAAGTCATTTCACTTCTCTGTCTCTGCTTTTTCAATAATAAGGTGGGGCCACTAGGAGTTACCACACAAATCTTGTGAGGAATAAATGAAAAGCATGCATGTGAAAGTGCGGAGTGCTTTACAATATCAAGTATAATTTTTATATGACACAGTTGATTAGTAATAACGCCGTTACTACTGGCCCAAACTCAAGAAACAACATTTTAAAACTCCCTGCTATTTCCATATACCCATCCGATATTCCAACCCAGTCTTTCCTTGTGCAACTTAACAAAAACTCATCCACCTACGTCAATGAATGCCATTGGAATTTTAAGATATGGAGTTTTTGTGTTGATGAACCACATTAAAAACTGGCAAAAAGAGTAGAAATGGAAGCCATTTGGTATTATAAGAAACCCTACTATAAATTGTTCAGTAATCAGAATAATCACTCCCTAAAGTAGCTATCAATAGTTCTAATAAACACACATTCATAAGTGTGCACACCATGTTTTAAAAAGTAGGTCTTACTCCACATACCTTAAATAGTATTTTGAATTGACCAGTGTACTATCCTGATCTTGTAAAATCAGAAAGAGGTTTCAGTGTGTGCCACCTCTTATGGACTCAAGATATTTCAGAGCGTGGGAAAATAAATACGGTAGGATTGATACACAATCTCTGCATCAACACAACCCTTGGTTCTGTGTTTCCTGGGTTCCTTGAATAAAAATAATAGAGTTAGTTTCCCAATTTGTGGGAGACAAATAACCATATTTAAAAATAGGATTCCTTCAATTTTCTGACTGTCCTCTAGTCATTTTTCTTATATCCTTACTGCCTTTTACTGTTGTCTCTGAGAGGATGTGCCGTAAGACAGCATTCCTGATTTGGCAGAAAATGACATGCTTGGCTGTTTTAAGTTTGGGATAATATTAATAATAGTCTCCACTATAGTGAATACTCACTACGTGCCTGTTATGGGTCCAAATGCCTGTGATTTTATTCCTAACAACTATTCCGTGTGAGAGATGGTAATATTATCCTTATTTTAAAACAGAGAGGTTAAGTAGCATGCACAAATTTACACAGCCAGGCCACAAGGAACTGGGATTTTCTCAGGGCAGTCTGACCCAAGATTCTTAATTAGAATATATATATATACATAATTTCAAAACGCTTGCCCCATAAACATACTTGAAAACCTATGGGTTAATGACCTAGTAAAACAGGACCATTATCATAGAACTTGATACAATGCTGGCTTCCAGAACCTGATGTCCCAACACAAAATTTAATATGAGAGCTAGGTTGATGACTTCTGTATTTTATGCACACACAAACACACACACATGCAAACACACACACACACACAAACACACACACCATACACCATATACCCTAGTCAGTTTACTAGATAACGTGCCTAGATTTATTTTATTTTGGCTGTGAATGAAGATATTCCTCTTCAGATACAATAAAAAAGCACAACAGAGCTGTAAATATAGAGATGAATGTAAGAATTCAACCGTTTGATTGCATTAATTCAAGAACTGATTAAAGAGTCTTGATACAATGGTGGAAATTGGTTTGATTTATTAAGCTACATCATCCATGAAATCTACACAGAGTGGGGAAAAAAATTAAACCTGTCATTTTAAAGAAATACACTCTACAATAAAGAGAATGAGGAAAAGGAACTCCTAGGATAATTTATAAACATATACATAATCTGGAGAAACCAACTCACAGCTGGATATTACATCCCTTCCAGTCTGTGATTGGGGGCAGCTGCCCCCTTGCTCCTACCTCCAGTTCTCAATTAGGAGAAGGACATTGTTTTGTTGTTGTTTCTCCTCAGCATGGAACAGGGTACAGCAAGTACCTGTGAGTTATAAACACTGCTCAGCAATTAGTAGACCAGTCTTTCTTAGCCTTTTAGCATCACAGATCCAGGTCCTGCCACATGGCCAGGGTCAAGGCTGGTAGGCAGAGGTTCCCAGCCTCAAGCATTTATACCCTACTCCAAGGCACTGAAAGAAGCCCTTTTTCAAATAATGCCAATAGGAAACTTGCTAAGAGTCTTGCTCCTCAAAGTGCAGTCCAATTGTAGAACTTCTGCCTCAGCATCCATCACCTGGGAGTTTGTTAGTAAAAAAGTCCCCACCTCACACCAAACCTCATGAATCAGAGCCTGAATTGAACCAAACCCCCTGGTGATTTCTGTGCATACTGCAGTTTTGAGAAGCTCTGCCCTAGGTTTCTGATGCTAACCAAAGCATTGTTCAGTTCTGGGAGCACTGCTCTAACTGCAAAGGGTTAGATAATCGGCAGGTTTAAACACTGGGAGTCTTAGAAAGGATTGACAGCAAGCCTGAGAAAGCTTCACCTGGAATGAAGAGGTCTCACCGACTCATTTTCAAGAATTTGAGAGGCCCCACAAGCTGAGAATCAAGGTCTGTTCCATGAGGTGCCACGGAGAAGAATTCGGTAGGTTAGACCAGAGTTTCTCAGTAGAAGTACTACTGACATTTCAAACCAGATAGTTCTACATTGTGGGAGGCTGTCTCATGCATTGTAGGATTTTTAGCATCAAACTTGGCTTCTACCCAGTAGATGTCAGTATCACCACCCACCCAAAATAGTAAAAATCAATAAGGTCTCCAGTCACTGGTAACTATCCCCAGAAAGACTAAATCACCTGGAGTTGAAAACCCCTGGTTCAGGTGACCAGTAGCTCCTATAAATCAACCCAGTGGCATTACTACTAAAAATGAAATATAATAATAGTGTAAAATTTAATTCCTAAACATATGAAAGTAGAAGTTCAGATGAAGGAAGGCAATGTCCTGACCCTATTCTGCTCTGGTCATCCCATTCTTAACACTAATGTTCAGTTCTGGCCCCACACTTACATAGAAAACTGGCCAAATTAACTATGTTGATAGAAAAGCATCCAAGATGGAGATGCATCAGGGAATTGTGTCATATGAGAAATGAATGAGGAAATTATGTTAAATTTGGAGAGAAGCATATACCAGGTGTCCTGCAATATCTGAATGACCTTGTGAATGACCTGTGAAAGAGAAATCACATCTATTCTGTGGGGCTTTAGGAGAGAAAGCTGTGATGTTAGCGAATTGGGGTTAAGAAGAGGAAATATAATTCTGTCGTCAGAGCTACCCACATAGAAATGGGTTGCACTATAAGGATGCTAGGGCCCCATCACCAGGAGACAATGAAAGATATAACTGGAAAATCACAGAGCGGGCAGGCTGAGCCTGTCCTGAGTTGGAATATGACCAGATCATTCATTCATCCAATCATTCATTCACTCAGCAGATATTTATTACATGTCTGATGTCATACAATTAGGTGAATGTAAAAAAATAGTATCATGTGTTCTAAGATGAAATAGAATTGGTCCTGGACTTTAAGGAGTTCACAGGGAGGAAGAGGCTGACCGGAGAACCCACAATGACCAACACAGCAGGCAGAACAGGAAGGGCATCTAGCCCAGCATTCTACTCATCTCTAACTAGTCACTTGATAAAACTTGCTGAATGATTGATACCAAACAAAGCAAATGAAGGAAGCAGCACATGGAAAAAGCTGGAGAAGAGGCAGAAGATTTGGACTCTTGTCCTGACACTTAGCAGCTTTGGGACCACGGACAAACCTCAAGTAGACTGGAAGACTTCTGTTTCAGACTTAAAAACAAACAGATATTTCAGGTACACAACTGTGGGGTCCCTGCCCTCTGGAGCTTCTAACTGTATAATGAACGGCCCAGACCCTAACACAGAGTAGGCATTCAACGTCTGCTGAAGAAATGAGATAACGGCAAAAAAGGCCCAATGTGGGCTTTCTCCCCGCAGTGGATCACTCTATCCTACTTCATGTAGACACTAAATCTTTCACTTCCTGTTAATTCATCTTTCCTAGTTGGCAAAGCAGACAGAGCTATGCAGTTACTCAAAAGAAACAACTACCACCAGGACAATCTTTCCTAACTGACCACTGGCTTCAGGTTAACAATGGCAAGGTCTTCTTAGCTAAACACTAATTGTCATCACATGGATATGATTAACTATCATTTTCATGCAAATCATGGATCTAAACCAAATTCAAATGGTGATATTTTTTTTTCAAATGTGGCACAATGCTGACAAGAAGACCAAAGTAAATGTCTCCATGTGTCTTTAATAATACCTTAAAGGAAGACATATTTTATCCAAAAAGAAGTGGGTCAGTCATATGAAGCAAGTATTAAAACAGCTGTTCTATGCATAGAATAACATTCTTTTAATTTACTGTGTTTGCTTTTTAGAGTCTATTTTGTTTTTCCATTTTGAAGAACTAAATGCCCCAGATGAATCAGTCAACAATATGTTGGCTGCTCTCACATTCAGCCTTATGCTGTTTTATAATAGTGCCCTGATCTTATTTCAAGAAAAGAATGACAAACTTATAGCTGCAAATGTTAAATTTATGGGGTTCTTTGTGACAGGCATTACTGAGAACAGGGCTGAGGAAATAGGTAAGACGTAGTGGAAAGAAGAAACCTCCATAAATACAAGGCCAGGCCCTGATTTTCATCTGAGCCCTGCAATCCAAGCAGTGAAGGCCCATATGCTGTGTGTGTGTGTGTGTGTGTGTGTGTGTGTGTGTGTGTGTGTGTTTAAAGATGTGTGGGGCAGTCAAAGGTGCTAAGTGCTAATTAGATGGACAAATGAATGGTCACCCTCAAAAGGCACATTATGCCTAGTCACAGCTCTTCTGAATGCCCTGGCTGCTGCTTTAATAGCTCTGCGACTTTAAATGGTACAAGGTCAAGAAGAGTTGCATTTTGCTGGAAACTTCCCGGCAGACCTCATTGCTCCCTGCCAGAGGCCGGGGATGTGCCTTTGCAAAAGTGACCAGTTAGAATGGGAGGAATGCAACCCTTTATTTCACTAATATGATGTCAAATGATTAGTAGGGAGAACATTTTGTGTTTGCTGAATGGACTGATTTTCACCCCTCTTCACTGGCAGTTTAGGAACAGAGTAGATACAACTTTTGCTGAAGGAAATCCACTCGATGTACAATCAGAAGATCTGTTTCAATGAATCTTATGAGTGGTTTAGCCAAAGAACATGCTAGGGAACACTTTTTTCACAAAAGGCTATGTGAAAAAAAGTTTTCACAGACAAGTAATTTCAGGACATAATTTTAGGAACTCTCCCATCCTCCTTAAGGTGCATCCTGTACTTTGGCACATTAAAGGTTTAGGAAGCCTGACAGAGCGAAAGCCTGCTTAGCTTTGCTTAACCAAGCATTTTGTAAAATCTTTGCTAAGGAGCTCTTTCTTCACATCACACCCATCAGGGACCTACAGTCAAACTATTTGAGTGGGAAGTACATATTAGATTTTTCATGCAGGCGTTGACCCATTGTGGATCTGCGGGGGCAAACTGACCTAAAAGCTAGATCACCTCCAATGAATAACTTAAGCATTTCAGAGAATAAGGCCGAATGCTTTCCAACTGACTCATAAGCTAAGACACTAAGTTTTATAGACTCAACCTGAGACCTCGTACACTTCAGGATCTCTATGTGTCCCTTAAGTATTTTCAAACTCTTAAAGAAGCATGACAATGCCTGGACATGTGAGCCTATTTGAAAGTCAAGCTCAGAACCCTATTTGGCAGTAACCTCACCCTCCTTGTAAGTGATGCTACAGCAACATTGCATACCTCTAACTTTCTGACAGGCCACGTCCTCTCAAGTCTCTGTACCTCTGAACAGGCTATACCTTCTACCTGAATAACCATCCTCATTTGTCCCCCACCCACATATCAAGTCTGGACTGAGCTCTCAGGCTAAGCCATAGATTCACAGGTTCTTCCTCCTTGTTCATGAGTTCCTGCTTCTCCTGAAAGCCCCAGTTAGAAGTTAGCTCCTCCTTCTTTGGGGGCCTCCTCTCACACATGATTGTATCACGTTTCACTGTAACTGTCTGCTTAGACCTCTGACTTCCTAGGGCAGTGATGGCGAACCTTTTGAGCTCGGCGTGTCAGCATTTTGAAAAACCCTAACTTAACTCTGGCGCCATGTCACATATAGACATTTTTTGATATTTGCAACCATAGTAAAACAAAGATTTATATTTTTGATATTTATTTTATATATTTAAATGCCATTTAACAAAGAAAAATCAACCAAAAAAAATGAGTTCGTGTGTCACCTCTGACATGTGTGTCATAGGTTCGCCATCACTGCCCTAGGGCCCAGTGCTTACTACAGGGCCCAGAACTCTGTAGCTCTCAGTGCATTTTTTGTTCAAAGATTACATATGCACCTTTCTTTGTGTAAGTTTCATGATCACATGTTCCACTCACTGCCACTGAAGACTGCACAGCTAGAAATACATGAAAATATGGTGTGTTCATCTTAGCTCTCTCCCTCCCCACAGAAGATATACATTCAGTAACGTTTGGGATTGAAAACAACAACAAAACAAAACCCAGTATTCTAAAAGGGCCAAAGACTCACGAATTGAATTTCTGGGTAAATTATTGGCCACATGAAACCAACCAGTTGCCTGCTTAGTAAGGGACCTTTCCACTAAATATAGAATCTTTCTAGCCATGAACTTTTAAAACACCTTAAAAGAGACTGATTGGAGCAGGGACCTAATTATTATTCAAAATGACAACTGAAAATAGTCTCCAATCATAGATTTGTTTAACTTCGTCAAAAACAGAACCGACACATTGATGACATAATGCAGCGCTCTGCCCGGCAATGGGCAATGGCAAATACGCCTTTCTTTCTCGGCTCATTACTTCCTTTATCTCCCACCACATGCTAATGGAGCTCGCTTTGTAGGAACAGCTAAGGAAACTCTGACATATGTAGAACTTCAAGAAACACACTCATATCTATAACCAAATATTTATGCAATCCTAGCCGTAGTTCAGCGATGACCACTTTCCAAAACATTTTATAGGCCATATATAGAAGCCATACATATTTAAAAAGGGGAGGAGGGTATTTTTTAAAAATGATCTTATAAAGTCTTTAATTTGCTTTCAGATATACTGTAAGGCACTAAGACTCATAAAGTTTATAAGGTGATGAAGGATCAATGTAC
The DNA here is from genome assembly GCF_000327345.1 of Myotis davidii. Lineage (NCBI taxonomy): Eukaryota > Metazoa > Chordata > Mammalia > Chiroptera > Vespertilionidae > Myotis > Myotis davidii. Next base: position 3,037,185 of record NW_006284436.1, read on the forward strand.
ATTTTCAGGCCTTCCATTTAACCCCATAAAACACTGTTTAAAAGCATACAAATTTGAGCTCTACTTAAGTCACAGTTTCATAAATTGGAGAGATGATATCATTTATTATCTCCTAGCAAGAATGAGGATAAAGAGATTGCTGGAAAAGAAATACTTAAAACTTCCTTCCATAACAGAATGGTAGAATAACTCAATTTATGATAGTTTACATGAATATTCCTTTGTGGCTTCAGTTATATCTAGCCAGTGAAATTTTAACCACCATCAAGAAATAGCAATTTTCCAGACCCCACCTATTTTGATCATTTCATTTTCTAAGATACCCAGGAGGCATGCATTCAATAGCAGGATGCCTAAGATGACTGGTATTGAAATGGCCATGGCTTGCCAGAAGATGAGCAAAATTACTCAAACACAAAAAGTTCCATCTGCAATCTGCCTGTAGTTTACTCAGGCCTTTCAGAGAGCTGTTTTTGTTAAATGAGTAGCTAGTTTTTTTCCCTTGGTTATACACACACACACACACACACACTGAGTGGCCAGATTATTATGACCACCTGACATTTGTAGGCAAATTAGCTATAATTTTGTGCTGAAGTTGCTAGAGGGCCAGACCATTATAAATAGGGAAACAGGTTGTTTAGCATGACAGTAGAAGTGATTTTTTTTCTGAAGATATGGGTAAACAAGACGATTTAACAGCCTTTGAATGTGGGATATATATAATATATATTATATACATAAGTATATATATACACTTTTATTGATTTCAGAGAGGAAAGGAGAGGGAGAGATAGAAACATCAATGATGAAACAGAATCATTGATTGGCTGCCTACTGCATGCCCTCCCACTGGGGAATTGAGCCCACAACCCGGGCATGTGCCATTGACCGGAATTGTACCTGGGACCTTTCAGTCCGCAGGCCTATGCTCTATCCACTAAGCCAAACTAGCTAGGGCTTCCCTTGGTTCTTGGTCCTATCATTGATTAAATAAGGAAAATCTGTGGCAAACCTAGGGAGGTGGTCCCAGGAATCTGAATATTTAACAAGCGCCCAATTATTCTAAAGGGCACACTAGATTCTGACAATCACTGAACCATGTGACTGCTGGTATTTCTCAGTTCTAATAGAATGGGTATCAGTGATGGCTTTGGCAAGGACACCAACCTATCTAATCCTTGTGGGGTTTCCCTATTTTTGCAAAGCACTAGACAGCCCTGATTCATACATACTTTCACCAAAGAGTACACGACCTAAGGGACACACTTTCAGGGAGTAGTTTATAATTCTGATATCTTAGCCAGTTGGCTTTTAGTTCTCTGCTGCACTTCCAAGGTGTTCTTGCTCATTTTGAACTGGTGCCACTTCAGGAAGAGGCACTTGCAACCCGTGTGCTTTCAGAACCCAGGTGGGAAATGGATCTTTCGAGCCTTTGTTTCCAGTGACTTGAAGTAAACAATCGCTAGTCCTTTAAGTGGTAATCAAAAGAGTCATTCTGGCATTTCCTTAACAGCTACTGGATTCCCCTCCTGGGATTTACGACCCCAAACTTCAGACAGTTGTCACTACACAGCTACTTTCACGGCCTTCCTCCAAGGGTCTTCCCGGGTGTTTCCAGGCCTCAGGAATCTGACAGTCAGCAGCAAACACCTGCCTTCCACTCACTCTCCGACTCACCAGCTACATTCCCCAACTTGCTTAGCCATTAGCTCAAACACAACTCCCTGAATCAGTTGATTTAATCTCAGGCAGCCCCTGGAATCAGCCTCTTATCAGGGGCTGAGGTGTTTGCAAAAAGGGTAGAAGGAACTGAAGTGACAAAGGGTTCAAATATCCTCCAGTTGGAGTTGAGTAAATGGCCACTCATTTAAAGCTTCAGATTTTGAAAGAAAATACCTTAGGGCTATAGAGGAAAATGGGGAGGGGACACCCAACACCATCCAGGATCTCTGCATTCTGTCTGATTTCTTTAAATAGAAAGAGACATAAGTGCATTCATAAGCATCGCTTCAGCTTTGGTATTTATCAGTGTCCTCCATCTTACCTCCAGTTCAGCTCTGACAGAATAATTAATTTCAGTCAATCAATCATTTAACAAAAACTCGCAGGTGACCTCAACATGCCATATAAGCCACCAAGAACTAGTCACAACAGCAGTCTTCAATTCCTTTGGAAAGGAAAATTAAGCCTGCTCTGTGCGGCTTGGGGCTGCCTAAGCCGTAAATCTCCCTTTTCTGATCTCTTCATATAGATGAAAGAGCAAAGCCGCTCTGGGTTACATACAACAATTATGTGTTCGCCAAACTCGGGGAATCGGCTTTCAGACAGCCCTAATCATTACCAATTAACCACGTCTGCTGACATCCTGTAAGACTGCCCAGCGTTACTGAGGGCCGGCCCTCCCTCCAGGCAGCCAGCCTCTTACATTACAGCATATGTGTTTTAGAAGGCCGATTAATGTTTGTTGACAATTCCAAATAGAGGTCACCTGTTGTCATGGTGCAAAATACCCTCTCGCCCCCTCTGAATGCCAGGCAGGGAGGGCAGCTTTGTTAGAAACACTTCAATGCATTTCTATATTGCCACCAACATTCAAATCCGATGAAAAGAGATTTAGGGTCTCCCAACTCCTCATTGGCCATTCCCACCTGCTGCCACACACCCATTAGGGGCTGAAAGGAGTCTCTTCCTTGGAAAATAAACTTGACAGAATGTGTTCAGGCCCTAACCACAGGAAGACGCCCAGTCACTCACTCGCAGCAAAACAGCGACATGAATATTTGCCAACATGGTCAGAAATGTAAATCTGGAAAGAGAATTTCATCCCACTGGATGCAAAGTGGCCTTTTTCCATTCCAGTGACCCCCACCTCGTCCCCAGGCCTCACACAGAGAACTTGCACTTGGGGATTCTGTGGCCAGTGCACGCAGAAGTCCTATTCTGCCTTTGGTGTGTTCTTGCTGGGTTTGAAAATATAGCCACTTCAATAAGATCCACGTGGAAAGTGAAGAAAAAAAATGTTAATTTAATTATTTAAATTCAGTAATTATTTAATTAATTTAATAATTTTCTTTAATTATTTAATTATTTTCAACTGATTCAGGGAGTTGTGTTTGAGCTAATGGCTAAGCAAGTTGGGGAATGTAGCTGGTGAGTCGGAGAGTGAGTGGAAGGCAGGTGTTTGCTGCTGACTGTCAGATTCCTGAGGCCTGGAAACACCCGGGAAGAAATTTTAATTATTTAAATTCAGTAATTATTTAATTAAGTGTGATTGCTCTCATTGGTGCCAAGAAAAGGGCCACATTACCCCCATCCAATGTCGCCTCTGAATTGTGAGCACTTGGAGCTGGAATCTCTGTCTGTCCTGAACTTCAGTCTGGACACAATCGCATCCCCTGGCGGGAGAAGTTATGCCGCTAAAGAAAGAAGCCCGCAGTCCCCGGGGGAGCCGCTGCCAGTGAGGGACCCGTGCAGCTTACTAGTGTGATGAGTGGCCCGAGTTCACTTCACCCTTTGGAACCACAAAACCCAGTGTACTGCAGGCAGAATGGGGTTCAGGTACCTTCGCTGGGCAGTGAGTCCCAGGTGACTGGGGAAGCGCTTCCCAGCAGAGCCAGCCTGACAAGCACTAGTTCCCTCTCTTCAAGTTGTCAGCTCTCTGAGAGCATCTTGTACCCAGGGCCCAGGTTCCCAAACTGTATGCCGAGTCACCCTGGGTCACTGTAGCAAACTCAGGAGGGCAATGTGAGAAACTGAAATTAAAACAGATACAAATTAACTTAGATTTAATTCCCATTTAATTTTAAAATATATTAAATTTTTGAGGAAAACAAAGAAATACTCAACAGCTGTCAAACACCCCGCAAACTACTAGCTCAGTTTCAACATCAGGTCATGATCCAGTTCTTTAATCATGTCCCATCTTTGGGAAACTTTCAGTTGTTGCTGTGATAAAAAGCAAATACTGCATGAAAGTTAGTGTGAAACACAAGATAAAGGTGGCAATGTCCAATAGGATTCCAATCTGAGTCACATCCCATTGGTAGTAATTGTGGTTATTAAAGTATACATACAAATATGTTTTCTTGCCAAAACCGGTTTGGCTCAGTAGATAGAGCGTCAGCCTGCGGACTGAAAGGTCCCAGGTTCGATTCCGGTCAAGGGCATTTACCTGGGTTGCGGACACATCCCCAGTAGGGAGTGTGCAGGAGGCAGCTGATCGATGTTTCTCTCTCATCAATGTTTCTAACTCTCTATCTCTCTCCCTTCCTCTCTGTAAAAAAATCAATAAAATATATTTTTAAAAAAATATGTTTTCTTGCAATTTATGTATATTTTTTTTCCAAATGGCTATTACGTTATTAGGACATAAATGTTTTTTAACTATGTGGATCTAACTACTTAACAAACAGAACTGTGTGTGTGGGGGCCACACTCATATGCAACTAGAGGCATCATGAAAATGTTACCGAGACACAAAGGGTGACATCAGATGAGAAAGTCTGGGAACCGTCCTTCGTCTTGTGGGTTCGAACACCCCAGTTTCATCCTATTTAAGAAGCTTCAGTCATGGGATTCTGGGCTTGGAGCCTCAGGAAGTCCCTACAAGTGCAGACAAAGCCTGATTCTCTCTCCACTCATCCACCCGGGAGCAGCTCAAAGACAACTTGAAAATGAGCACACAAATCTACACACGGCCCACAGCTGAGTGCTGAGCCCTCCACTTCTCAGGTGCACGCACACGTTGGAAGTGCTATTCCATCAGGTGAATGCAGGCTGCCAAACTCAGACACATTTCGCCATCTGGGATGCGGGGGCCCCCGCAAGAGGGAGTCGGCCAACCCCAGTCAAACCTTAAGGAAACAGAGTCCTGCACTGCAATATCGCCACCATCACAACAGGAAGCGTCTAATAAAGATCCATTTCTCTGGGTGGTGTTTTTCTCACCAACACTTCATTAGCCCTGGATCCTGGCCAGCCCTCGACCTACTTTCTTTGAGTAGAGGACAGAAACAAATTACCAGGCTTTTCAAGAAGCAAAATGCACAGTAAATAAATTTTCTTAAACTACAGAGTGCTATCATAACCTAAGCCAGGAAAGGAAGCAATCTAATTTCAATCTATGATCCGATCCAAATAGAGGAATCAATGCATCAGCCCCTCTGCTGCAATGCGAAGGGGTTTCCGGCTGACCTCCGAATCTCTGCCCAGGAAATGAAAGCAGGAGACTGGCAGATAACTTGATGGAAAAACCAGTGAGGGCGATAGAAAGCCAGACAGGGTGTAATAACACCTGAGAGTTACCCAGGTCCCTGGCAGGGTCTTGCTTGCCGCCAAAAACCGCTGCTGCCTCAATTGCCATTAACCACTTCTAATGCTGCCATGAATCAGCCGAGGTGCCTGGAAACTAGGAAAATGACACCCTCATTTTCTTGCAAATGTAGATTGCAATCCCCAAGACGGAAATAAGGAAAATGGAATGCCTTTCTCTGGGCTGCTAAAATTGAAGGGAGTTTCAAGTCTTCTGTGATGATCTTTCCCAGGACAAAATGGTCCCTGATTTCACCCCACAGTCACCCGGAGGACACAGAAGTAAAAGCTGCCTCCCATAAAATCTCTTGGCAGGTTCGTACCCCACTCTCCTTCCTCACCTCTGTCCCCCTCCAGCCACCAGACTGAAATAACATTGATTGAGTCCAAGCACATGGAACAAGGCATATTTCCAGAATTACTTTATTTGATCTTAACTCCATGAGGCATGGGGATAATTCCCATTTTACTGATGAGGAAATTGAAGCTCAAAACGGTTCTGGGATGTGCTCAAATGTACACAGCTGGTTGACTTGCATAGTTTCCGACTATTTCACTTCTAGTAAACTCCACTGTCCCCGGTGCCTGTTCCGCTATTGTCTTGTTAACTAGAGGCATGTCCTAGTCCCTGACATGCCTAGCGGAGGAGCAATGGACCACTGGTTTACAATGTGTCTCTATGTAAATTTACAGGTGACTCTGAGAAGACTCATTTGATATATAGGGAAATTTTCTTTATATATTCAATACGCAATCGTTGTGTGAAGAGAAGACAATGTCATCCCCTGGAGGTCATCATTGAAAGTGTATAAATCTACCATCTCAATGATATGGATGGTGACCCCAGCTGGGCTGGGCTTACGGGGAGGGACTATTTTATACCCATCATCCTGGGAAAGGCTGAAAGTGTAGTAAAAATGTAGAGTCTTGTACATGACAGGCAATTTGTAAATAAGCAATGAATCAAATGGAACCCAAATCTCTATCTCCAAGGAATTAAAACTAATATAGAAGCGATCAAAATACCACTTTAAGAATGATTATATAGGCCAAATGGTGGTCACCATGGCATAAACTCAATTCAGTGAGCTGAAACTCGATTAATAGAGATCAAATCATCCAACTAACAGAGAGACGTATGGACAACACCCTTCACTAGCAGCTGGATATCAGTGAGAATGAAAGGTCCAGTGAGCAGGAACTGAGTCTTGTTCACTGCTCTATTTCCAGAGAACAGCATGGGGCCCTGCATGCAGTAGGTGCCCAAGAAACGTGCACTGAAGGGACGAGTGGCGCCTCTGTAGTACCTGGCTACTGGTCAGGGTAATGGCTCAGAAAAAGTGAGCGCGTGCCTCCTCTTTGCCAGGCACCAGGTGGTCCTGAGCTATGAGAGCTGCAGGTCCCGAAGGAGAGGAAACCACTGCCTCCAGGGCAGCCTGGGCCCAAATGGCCTTCTTGTCCCAGAGCCCAGCAGAGGATGTGGTAAACAAAGGGTCTCTGGACACGTCACACAGCTCTGAAGGGAAAAGCCACTCTGACAGAGGAACAAAAATACACCTCGACTCTGGCTTAATGTGGCTCCTCTGCCTCTTCCCACTGGGCTGGTGCTGCCCTTGGGGTGGGGTCCAGCCTGCCAGTTTCTGGGGCTCCAAGGCTAAACTGAAAACATGAGCCTTCCGGGACCCCCACCTGGCAGTCTGCTGTGAGTGGCACATGCAGGAAATAAATAAAAAAATAAGCAAACTGTCCAAGATCCCACTATTAACATTCCACACCTCAGGCTAGATGTTAGTGCCATTTTATCAGGCTCAGTGTGGAATGCGTAAATGGAAAAAAAATCCCACCAGCTAATAGCTGTATTAAGAAGTTCCATTTAATCAAATTTTGCATTATCTGGAGTTATATTTAACAGATGCACATTGGATTAATAAAAACTACACAAAACTCGAGATTAAACAAGAGGCTTTGCTAAATTGACAGTAAGGCCCACTTTAATACAAAGTTATATTAAACGGAATCCTTTGATATTCATGAAACCCTAGAGATCACAAAATTCTGGCAGTCGAACAGCAGCAAGCGATAGTTTATTGTTGAATTCTTTTTTTAATGTACTTCGAGCAACTTGTGGTTAAAAAATGGTTGGAAACACAGCTTTAGTTCTGACCAGGCACATTTCAATCCAGCTGAAGGATGCCCAGGTAACAGTGCGCCTGGCATCCAGTCCGGGTCCCGAGAGGGACAAGAGGATGGTGAGACTTGCTCACATGTGCAGCGTAAGCATGCTCAGAATGCTTAGGCTCTCACTGTGGCTAACAAGACAGGGGAGGATGAGGGAAGATGTTTTCTCACAGAGCAGGAAGAGCTCGTGCAGTCATAACAATATTTGTGCAGGCTTTGCAGTATATGAAGCATTTTCAAACCGCCATTTTGTCTGGTCCTCAGACTCTCTTTGAGAGAAATACAGAGCAAATATTATGATCACATTTTTAGAGACAACTTTCAGAGGCTTCCCAATATCTCCCAAATGGTAAGTGGGAAAGACGATATAGTAATCTGGTGTCAAGTCACTCTGTGGTCTCCTCGGAAAATTTCAGTCCTAACCCTAATGGGAAGGTTAGCCATGAAGCCTTGTAAATCCCAGCAGGAAACCTAAGAGCAGGCAGCTATTTGGACGCATAGAATAGGGTTGCAATCCCCTACCCCCCCACCTGCCTCTACTAATGCTGAACTCATCATGCCAATGTCCACTTCATGTGGGTAAAGAGTCACATGAAACCCTGGCCAGTGTTGCTCAGTTGGTTGGGTGTCATCCCACGCGCACCAAAAGGTCGCCAGTTAGACTTCCAGTCAGGGAACATGTCCGAGTTGCAGGCTTGCTCAGTCCCAGTAGGGGTGTGCAGGAGGCAGCCGACTGATGTTTCTCTCTCTCTCTCTCTCTCTCTCTCTCTCTCTCTCTCTCTCTCTCTCTCTTTCTCTCTCTGTGTGTCTCTCTCTCTTCCCCCAGCCCCTTCCTTTCTCTCTGTCTCTCAAATTCAATAGAAAATTTTAAGAAAAATATCACTCTACACTCAGAAAGGCCACTTTTTTAATACACAAGATATACAAAGCGAGTATCTTAAAGAAGGCCATTTAATCCATTATCTTACCATAATTGCATTTCACTTACACAAAAGCTCCTCTATAGTGCCCTAAGAGGGCATTTAACATATTGCCATTTTATTACCACCAAGCCCTGAAAAGTTTGATTCAGCATTTGCAACCATCTCTTATGACAAGTTGCCAATATGTAGATTAGTCCCAAGAATTAACGGGATTCAGAAAGTGCACATCATTCAATTTCAGCCAATTAAACGAACACCATCCATCATTAACTCTTGTTTAGGTCATTAGTATACGTACTGGGAAGCTGAAAAGGAGGTAACTAGTGAGCATATTAAGGGAGCGAATAGTTTCTTATCTAGAGCATTGTAATACACTTACTTGAGACTTGGCCGTTGGGGAAGGTTTAGAAGGGGAGTAGTGTGAGGACAATACCCAGATCCACCTCCCAGTGTCTTCACTTTCTTTCCACAAATCTTCCCAGAACCTTACTTTTTCTGCTCCATTCTCCCAGACTTTCAAAATACTTCCGTGAACCATACAGGACAAGCCATGAGATACCACTTTGTGTTAACAGAACAGTTGCTGTCTGACACCTTTCCCCTCCTCTTCTGTTGAGTGGAGTTGATCATCTCTTGCCTCAATGACTGTTGTTGGGATCAAGAAAGGAAGACCTAGCACTTCAGTCCTAAGGAGAGTTGATTTAATATTTAAAAAGATGCAATTTAAGTCCTCATTTAAATATAAATTTCACAAATGTATCATATTTAGATCTCCCTCTGTACCCATGTGGATCTTTGTTCATCTACTGACCTAGGAGGCACTTATAAATACCTGGCCTATCTCATTTTCTTCCTAGCAGTGGCCTGGGTCCTGTGTGCAAGGCTGATTTCAGTTTCCTGAACTTAAAAATGCAACATAAGTGCAAAGAAATTCTTTTTTTATTTGAAATTTAGAGAAGTCTTTTTCTCTTAAATGGTGGGTCAAAGTGCATTGAGTTAATCTTCCCAGTCAACTAGTATAAATGTCGAGATCACTCCACTTAAGATAATCTGCATTGTGAATATCTCATTAACCATGTTGTAATGCATTTGAAATATTATTATTATTTTTGATGAGAGGGCCATGGCAAAAAAATCAAGATAATGCCAGCCTGCTGTGGCCTTTGTTCTTTGGGAACAAATTGCTATAACAATAGCAATTTCTATATTTTTCAAAGAATTAGTGCTATTTGAGCTAAATGCAAGTATAAAACACTAACTGGACTGCTGGCAAATTTGCTTAGTGAAGAAAACTTAGGGGCTGTCTATCTCCATGGAGATAGTCCCCCCCAAAATGAAAAGGGATTCCTGTCCAGAGCCAGCCAGACTGTCCTCTTTTGGGTCCACACTGTCCTCTGGTCCCTTTAGATCCACACACACATTCTAGGCTGGGGTTTCTGATGTCTGAGTAGGAAGAAGGTGGCATCTTGCTGCCTCAATCGATTTATTTTGTGATTGCCTTGCTCTCAAGTTCAGCTGTGAGTAAACTTGATGCTGTTCATCATTCTCTTTGGAGAGTACCACATCCTACCTCCTCTCCTCTGCCAGTCTCTCCTACCCAGCCTTTACCATTGAGATCGTATATAGCACACTACACACACTTATCTGCCTTCCTCCCATAGTTCTTTGCTGCTTTAATTAACACAAGAGCCCCAGTGGCTCCCTTAGAGAGATTTGTCATTTTCCTTTCTGGCACATCAGACATTTTCCAAGTACCCTGGCTACAGTGTGCCAGCTTAATACTATAAAATCTGGCAGAAATAAGAGAACCTGAAATCAGGATTTTCCATGGGAAGAAATTGGTCACAACGTAAACAATATATTTTCCAACTTCTTCATTTTGGGCACTAGCAATGATGGTCCCACTACAACAGTGGCTCTCATTCACTGGTGCCTACTTGGTTCCAAGCACTGTGCCATGCCCTAAGTCTGAGGTATGTATCACTAGATTCACTTTATTCATGAAAAAATGGGGTCAGAGAGGTTAAGAGTCTTTCACATTCTCCCAAGGGGCATAAAAAGTGCTGTGTGGAAAGCTAAGGTTTCCTTTTGCCAGCCTAAGATAGAGCCCCATCCGATATAAGTGACAAAGGGCTTTCCAGTCCCAAGCAGGAGGCCAATCACATGATTCTCAATTTCTGGACAACTGGCAGAGCTACCTGATTTAGTCATCAAGGTCTCAACAAATGTGAAGAAACTGGTAGGTTACATTTTCAGCTAGAATGTCTTTTCTTTCCTACAACGTCCCACTCCCTTGTTGTCCAAACATGGTAGGTGCTCAATAAATAGTTCAGATTTCTTTACTATTTCCATTTGCAGCAAATATTAGAAGGCTTTCCTTTTCTCTGACCTCTAGCCTGATCTTAGATCCTGGATCCTGGTACTTGTGGGCACACTGACCCGCCTCTCATCCCCAAAATAAACACTCTCCAAGAAAGGCGTTTCATAGCTTCTCCAAATAAGTTTACTCTCCCTATTCAGATTTGCAAAACAACAAATAACACTTGAGGGGAAAAATGTGTCAGTGTTTTTTCATTCCCATGAGAAGCTCAGATGCGATGTTTGATAGTTATGTTAGCAAACATTGCTGATGTCTTCAGGAGAAAATCAGGAAATGTTGAGGATGAATGAAACACCTTAAAGCCAGCGGAGATGCAGGGGCAAGGCAGAACTAAACAATTGACAAAGTCAGTCCCCTTGGAGGATATACGCAATGACCCTGAGGATGAGCCCGAGGCTCTGGGTTGCACATCACCAACCTGGAAGAGGTCAGTGGGTCCTTGAGGAATGTATACAAAATGGGAGAAGAGGCTGTGTTCTCCTAAACTTGGGAATGGCCTCCTCCAATGTGCCAGGGATCAGGTTTCACCCAAGAAGGGAGCATAATAGGAACAGCTCGGAGCAACAAGGAAGGTACTTCAAGTGTTAAGACACTTCAATGTCATAACAATGGCATTCTTATGGCAACTAGAGTGGGTCGCTGATAGGACCCAGCTCACACAGTGACCCAACTTGACAAGGTTATCCCTGAGACCTCCAGGTATCCTGACACATTGCCTATTATCTGTTCCCCACTTTTGAATTGAGAGGCAGGACTCCAGTGTAGGTTGATGAGGCCAGGGAAAGCTTTCTGAAAGAAATAGATTCAAGCACCAGAGACTTCAAATAAAATATGTGGACCTGACAGTTGGAGTCAAGAATCTGGGCCTCAAAGAATAGCCAGGTTATGAGGTGGAGAGACAAAGGGCATATTCTGGGGCTCATGCCTTTCAGGGTCTCAGACCGTCTTCTTAGTGACCCTTACATTTCAAAAGTAACTGTACAGGTCTCTTTAAAAGATCCTTTCTGGAAGCCTTGGTCCCTGTGAGGCCTGGTCTTTGCTGGGCTCGCAGGAGTCTTTCAATCCCAGGAATGATTTGCCACTTTTAGACTAATAGTAGGTGTCTAAACCATGGGTGTCACTGACTTTTCTTTCTGTTTGTTTCCTATCACCAGGTTTACCTAAAACAAACCAATACATCTCTGCTTTTACCCTAAAAGGTATCTATAGAGAAGACCCGCCTTTCAAAGGTACACCCTCTCTGGGCCTTGCAACAACTAAGGTTAAAGATCCCAAGAGCCGTGGTTATCTAGAATAATAAATTGGTCAACAAATGATTTGCTTTGACCAGAAACTGACATATTAAGGGTCTAATTTAATTCTAATTCTAAATTTGATGGGGACTCTTGGAGATTCTCATGGGAACCTTTTCAATTAACCTTAGCTTTGAAAAAAATAATTCCCAGCATAGAGACCCCCTAAACATATGATTTGATGGACAATCTCTTCCTCCAAGCCAGCAGACTCGCTACTCTTCCAAGTATTCCAGGGCCTTATTAAGGGCAGATCAACACCACCCTCATATAAAATAAAATCTGATCTCCTAGTGACTAGCTCCATGGATCCTAGTCATACCCTCTGCCATTATAAAGATCGAATCTCCGCACACTTTGGTGTGGCAGCTCTTCAAATATTTGAATATGGTTTTTAGACTACTTGATGTGTTTTCTTCCTTGCTGCCCAAACACCCCGAGGGTCTTCAACACATCCATGTATGAGCCCTGACCATCCCAGTTACCCTCTTCCAGTGCATCCTGCCTTTTAAAACTATCTTCTGTAGACCTGAACGGAGTATTCCAGTTATGGAATTCCCATCAAGCAACTGTGTAGCTTGAGGCAAACATCTCACCTCTAGACCTCAGTTTCCTCATGTGCTCAGTCTAAGAATGAGGTCATCTACTTGCTTCAATAAAGCCGCTTTCAGGTCTAAAATCCTATAAACCCAAAGTCGAGAGAGAGAGAAGAGGAGAGTGTCCTCTTCCCTTCCCCACCCCTTTTTCCTGGATATCACTGTACTCTCTTTGTGTAACCAGACAATCAAAGGGTCCGGGTTGCCTGTGACTTCTTGAGCCAATTCATCAGAGACAAGATTGAATCATATATGAGCATTTATTCCAATAATACCAGCAGTATGGGAGAGCAGCAGATCATTCACAAAAATCTGCTCTGCCCTCCATCACAAACCAGCTGCTTACATTGGGTAGAAGGACAAATATTACATGGGGAAGTAGGCAAAAGGTTATGCCAAATGGGCAGTTTACAGGTAATGAGGGCTGGGGATTTGCAAAGGCCTGCAGGTATACAAAGGCTGGGGGTCTTCAAAGGGCTGGGGGGGCCTGGTTTTTATAATCTGTTAATCTTTCCATGATAATAGGCAGCTCCTGGGTGTAGAGGATGGGCCCCATTTCCAGGTGAGCTCCCAGGTCCCTCTTGCAACTCCCAGCCAGGTTGGAATGTACCTTCTTTAGTCAGAACAAAATAACCATGGTTAACGGAACATGGTTAATACGTCTTACTATTATAGCTGGTCCTTAATATTCTATTTCTGCCCCTATCATTTGTGCAACTTAAAATTACAGAAACTTTTCTTTTAATCAGTCACCAACTTCATTCTACAGCAGTAAACAGCAGTCTTGGTTAAATGGGAAAGGAAATAGAGAGGGTGGGGACATAACTCTTAAAAGTTTAATGAAACAATCTGAAATTCTTCATTGCCTCTTCGGGCTGGTCTCTGACAACACTCTGGCTGGGTTCTCTTTGAACAGACACCAGTGAACACCATCCCAAGGCTCCTATATGCAGGAAGACATTTCTAAAGTGCTTGCTACCTGTAGAAAGAATCGTCAGTGCTGGATTGAGGGACTTCCTCTGAGAGGTGTCACTGGGCTTTTCTCGAAGATGAGGCAAGCTTCAGGGAACAAGCTGCCACTTGAATAAGCTGCTTTTCTGGATACAACTGTGATGACAGCTGCAATGCCAAGTTGCCACAGAGAGAAATATTGTTTTGTTCTTCTGGTGGGCCAGGCCCTTTGAAGTGAGCAAGTTGATCTTATGAGATTTACTAAGCAAAGCTGGTCTTAGGAAAAACTGTCAAGCAAGGAGTGATTTCTTTGCTCTTACCCCCATCCCAAGTCCACAGGAGCCTTCTTTTCCTACTACTTTTCCAGCATCCTCTGGAATTTCCCTTGCTGCTAATGGCTCTCCTTTTCCTCTTGGAATTCATGAGCCCATTTTCCCTCTATTCTAATGATTTCACTCAAGAGCAAGTGTTCTTGGGTGAAGACACAATAGGGACATTGGTGGAAAATTAAGGGCCACAACAACCAATGAGAGTGAGAATTTAGACCAGAAATCTCAGTTGCTAACAAAAGACACTTGTATAGGCATCTGTGTATTCTGAGACCTGAAGCCTTTGGTTAGAGACAGACACCCTATGAGAAACACCCACAATAAGCACTGTGAGAAAGCAAAGACAGCAGAATGCCAACGTGGAGCCTGAACAAAATGGGAATGCAATGTCACTTCCATCAGCAGCTGACAAACCTTTGCCAATTTACTTCATTTTGGCTTCCTCATCTGGATAATGGTTACATCATCCCCATCTTTTGTGAAGATAGAGTAAAATCAGATAGCAGATATCTGACAAATGCTGATTCACCTTCCTTATCCTCTCACCCTCACTGAGGTAGGCCTTTGTGATGTGAAATTGAGCAATCTCAATTATCTTGACATTTGCAAAAGGGGCAAAAACGGTTACTATTAAAAATAAGACAAGAGGAAGAACTCTTAACTTGGAAAAATTTTAACTTAGAAAAACAAGCCATTTTCAAATAATTGAGCATTTTCCACATTGATAAACTATATGTACTTTGCTGTCAAAGCAAGAACTTAGATATTTGTCAAAAGTTTGATGCTTCCTTTGAATCACTCCATTTACCATTATGAAACTAGTACAATCATATTTCCTGTCAGACTGGTTTATACACAATTAGTTAAAAATAGTTGGCTTTTCCTATATTAACTCCCAAAACAAGAGACTGGATGTAAAATCTAAAATCTCTGCTAAATTGACCTGGGTAAGCCATTTTCTGGGATTTGAAATGCTGGTGTGTGATGTATACTTTCAAGATGATAACTATTGCTAGGAAATGTACTTGGCAGGTAGAAAAATTCTTATCCAATTAAAAGGGCGATGCCATGATGGGCACACACATGACTGTGAAGGCTCCAGTGATCAGTGATAAGCAGCCTCATTCACAAACTTCAACTTGAGGCTGAGTCCTCTTGAGGGCTCCAACATTCCCTGTTATGTGAATTTTTCTTGTCGGGATCTTTCTAGACTCTCAAAACCTAGCTGGCTGGTCAACAGGCTATGCTTTTTCCTTGACTGACTAAAGTCCCCCCCAAAACCCCTAAAACACATAAAACAACAATAATAAGCCTCTGGGTGTCCAGGTCATGTGCTTTGGAAGATCCTATGAGGAAATCAGCCTCAATGTATGTAAAGTCAACTCCTGAGGGTCTGAAATGGTGCCACTAAGTCGGTGGTACTGGAAGAAAGGTATTGTGTGAATTACTGGGAAGGAGGTGCCTCAGCATTGCTTCGATGCAATCACACACTATGTATAACCCCTCTTGGGTTACAGTCAGCCCTGGCAATTTATTATTTTAAGAGAAGCCATGCCTGCAGTTTTACGTGTAGCCATTCCTTCTGCGCCTGCACTGATGTGTGCTCCCAAGCAGTGTCAGGTCTTAAGCGGTCCCACACAACTTCTGGAGTTGAAGCTGTCCTTCTATTGTAATCAGTTTTCATTACCACCCTTTGATCTCCTCCCTTCTTGGTACACAACACTTCATCACCTTTATTTTCTGTCATAATTGCATGTGAAAGATTTCCCTTTTGATGGATGCTGAATGCCAAGCTGGTACAGAAGAGAGTGTTGAAAAGTGTCATGTGACCTGCCGGCTTTAGAAGGAAGCCCATACACCTGTGGAAGACAAACAATTTTTCAGAGATATGACATATCTATCATCTGTCCACAGGATATGAGCTGTTCTGTCTGCTTAATAGCAAGAGGCTATGAATGGCAAAATAGGAAGTGCTGAAAGAGATTGGTAGCACAGAACACAGTGCCTGAAAGGCCTCCCCAGGCCACTCCTTTCCAGCTGGGTGGAAATCTGCACAGTGCTTGTCACCATGGCAGGCAGAGCGGCTAGCTGTGGCCCTGTTTCTGCTCCCTGTCACACTGTCACTCAGGTGCCATCACCTGATGACAGGGCCACATGGTTCTCAATTATAGCCCAGGTCTCCACTCACACCACACCCCATTACTGTTCAGGATGATCTGACACCAACCGGGAGCACCTCTAACAAAATATATCTGTATCCAAGATTGATTGTTGTCAGGACCTGCCCTGCTCCTGGTCCCTGAGGCTTCATTACCCCAGGTGCAGCTCTCACTGTTCAGTCAGGGCCAAGTAGGTCTGTTTTCAACGGGAGGATTAGCAACCTTGAGGCTGAGTCCTCTTGAGGGCTCCAACATTACCTGTTATGTGAATTTTTCTTGCTAGAATCTTTCTAGAATCTCAAAGCCTAGCTGGCTGGTCAACAACAACAATAGTGACAACACCATTGGCCAAAAGAAAAAAAAGCAATAATAACTTTAATAATAATAACTAATGTTTATTGAACACTTCCTGTGTGCTGGGCTCTAGTCCAAGAATTATAGATGTATTAATTCAAAGGAACCTCCCCAATCTTTCAGATAGGTAGTACTTTTAGTCCTATTGCACAGACTAGAAAATGAGGCAAGTTCTCACAAAAAGAAGTGAAACAGAGGCGGCCTTAGAATCCAAGCTATCTTTGTCCAGAGCCATAACTCTGACCATCGTGTTGTAGGGTCTCAACAAAGTGAACTACCACCACAACCACAGGTACTGTGTGTTTGCTATGCACGGAGTGCTTTATGAATTTTACTTCTAAGCCTCAGAAGAACCTTAATTATCATAATCTCTCTAAGACTCAGAGATGTTAAGCAATGTGTTCAATAACTGGTGGAGCCCTGATTTGTACCAATGTCTCTGTGAATGCAAAATCCATCATCTTTCTACTTGCCCCACATTACACATACTTGCTGAGAGCTGATGGCTCCTAGACCCGTGGTCGGCAAACTGCGGCTCGCGAGCCACATGCGCCTTTTTGGCCCTTGAGTGTGGCTCTTCCTAAGCCTTAGGAGTACCCTAAGTAAGTTAATAACAATGTACCTACCTATATAGTTTAAATTTAAAAAATTTGGCTCTCAAAAGAAATTTCAATCATTGTACTGTTGATATTTGGCTCTGTTGACTAATGAGTTTGCCTACCACTGTCCTAGACCATTGCTATCCTGCTACCCTATGACTTACAAGTTGAGGCCATAAGAATAGGTATGTTCTGGTTGGACATTAGCAGAGCCCATTGATTTCTGTTAACACTTTCACTACTTTCTTTTTCTTTTTCCACTCACTGACTAGTTTTAAAGTGAAGGCTTGAACAATGCGTAGTGGATGGGGAGGATCATAGCAGTGAGCTTGGTGAACTTTCTATTAACTCCAGCCTAACTACTTTCAGAAGCTGGAGGAAGGACGCCTTTCATTCTCCTTTTGGAAAAGTCCAAAGACAATGTCATCCAAAGGCAAGTGCAACATGAAAGTCAGACTTCTTTAGATATTAATCCCTTACCTACATGTGGTTACCCATTTTTCCCAACATCACTTGTTGAAGAGACGATCCTTTCTCCATTGAGTATTCTTGACTCTCTTGTCAAGTTAGTTGAGTGTATATGTGGGCTTTCTTTCTAGTCTCTTGATTCTGTTTCATTCGTCTATGCATCCATTTTTATGTAGATACCACACTGTTTTGGATTACCATAGTTCTGTAGTATAGTATGAAATCAGGAAATGTGATGCCTTCAGCTTTGTTCTTTTTTTTTATTTAAAGTATTACAAAGGGTATTACATATGTGTCCATTCCACCCCCCCTTGACAGTACCCTAGCCTCCCCTATCCCCCAGTGTCTTATGTCCATTGGTTATGCTTATATGCATGCATACAAGTCCTTTGGTTGATATA
>NW_006284436.1:3056254-3063295 GCF_000327345.1 Myotis davidii
AACTGTTAGAATGGCTATCATCAAGAATACAATAAATAACAAGTGTTGGCAAGGAAGTAGAGAAAAGGGAACCCTGTTCACTGTTGGTGGGAATGTAAATTGGTTCAGCCACTATGAAAAACAGTATGCAATTTCCTCAAAAAATTGAAAATAGAACTACCATATGACCCAGCAATTCCACTTCTGGGCATATAACCAAATGAAATGAAAATAGGATATCAAAGAAATATCTGTATTCTCATGTTTATAGCAACATTCTTTACAACAGCCAAGATATAGAAACAAATCGTCTGTCACTGGATGAATGAATTAGAAAGATGTTTCATACACACAGCAGGTCCTCAAATAACAATGTTGTGCTCAATGTCATTTCACTATAACGCTGATTAGATGACATAAGAACTTAACTCTTATTTATATCAATTAGCCTCTGCTAAAATTGGTTCTTTATATATCATTTCACTTAAAGTTGCAGAATTTATAAGTGAAGTTAAGTGTGGACTTACTACACACACACCACACACACAACACACACATACACACACTGGAATATTATTCAGCCATGAGAAAGAAAGAAATACTACAATTTGAAAAAAACAAAAATGGACCTTGAGGTCACTATGCTAAGTGAACAAGTCAGACACAGAAAGTGAAATACTATATGATATCACTAATATGTGGATTCTATAAAAAGAACAAATGTATGGAAACAAAGACTAGATGGTAATTACCAGGGGCTGGGGAGATGCTGGTTAAAGAGTAAAAATATCCAGTTGATGAATAAATTCTGGTTATCTAATTCACAGTATTTTGAACATCTATAATAATAAAAGCATAATATTCTAATTAGACTGGATGGCCGAACAGCGGAATGACCATCCAGACAACCTTCCAGACGAAGCCGTGGCTGTGAGGGCCGAGCCCCTTGCACGAATTTCATACATCAGGCCTCTAATATTACAATAATGCATTATATGCTCAAAAGTAGTTTAGAGAGTAAACCTTACACGTTCTCACCAAAAAAATAAAAGGAATTATATGATGTGATGGAGGTTTTAGCTAAAGCTATGGTGGTAAGCATTTTGCAATATGTAAGTGTATCATATCAACAACTTGTACATCTTAAATATACACAATGTTATATGTCAATTATATCATTTAAATCTGAGTAAGCTGAACAAATACATGCATAATACTAGCTACTAATTATTTCATGTTAACAAGTGCCAGGTGCTCTTCTAGTCACGCGTCATATGCTTTAACTCATTGAATGCCAGAGGCATCTTGTGATATTATAAGTAATATTTTCTCCACTTTACAGATGGAAGACTGAGGCAGGAAAGGAACGTGCTCAAGGTCACACAATTAGTTAGCTGCAGAAGGTGGAATTAAACTCTAACCGTCTCTGAATCAATGAATCAATGTCTACTGTGAACAAGTTCACTGTATCTCCTACAGACCAGTCCCAGGGACCCAACACAAGCATCTGTAGGAACTAAACATAACCCCTGACCTGTACTGAAGACAGACCTGAAGCCAAATATTGAGGATGTTCCTGTTTGGCAAGGCATCCCTCCACTATGTGGCAGGCTGGACAAATTAGTTTCAGTTTTCTTCAAATTTGGCATTTCTCTCATTCTAAAACATATTGACTAGCTTGGTCTATACTTTCCTGGCCTCCTTGGTGAGAGAACTGCTCTTACTCTTCTACCCCTAACCCCTTGCTGAGCTCTGCATAGAAAATGACCTGCAGTTTGTCTGAGGACCAGAATCAGTCAACAAATGGTTGAAAATCTGTAGCCCAACTCCATGATGATTTTATTTTCCAGCTCCCTTTCTGGATGTCCCCAGGTGCAAGCTACAGGGAACTTTATTGAAATCATGGCTATCATCTAGCAGTGAGGCAATACCAGTGGATTTCAATCTGAGGTGTAATTTTTCCATGAGGAGGTGACTAAAAAATTGTGGGAATTGTGTTGGTTTTTCCAACGATTGTGGAGTAATACCTACAGGAAATGCACAGAAAATGGAGACTAAACCTCACAGAATCATGGGATAGCCTCGAAAGCTGTCCTCTCAGAAATGACAATTAAGAGATCTTCTCTTATCACATACCATTTCTAGAGTCTATTAGTTTTACTACTCAAACTGGACTACAATCTTTTAAAATTATTATTAACTTCTGAAACCCAGAGAATCTTGAATTTGACAGTCCCTTGAGTTTGCTTTCTTTTAAAACCCATGATCCAAGAGAACTTTCTGGCTATGACTAGACCTCCATAGACCCAATGTAGAGACTAAGCCAACCTTGCTTCTGTGTCTTCCCACTGAGGGAAAACTTCAGGAAGATAGAGACTCACACCTTCTTCCTCCAAAATGCTAATATAGAGCCTCTGTTATTTAACCATCAGCCCTAGTCCCAGCTTCCTGTCTGCTCTACTGGGAGGGCTGGTTTAGTCGTGGGTTAGAGAAGAGACTGTCCAACAGGAGCAGCAGCAGGAAAAGGCACTGCCATCATTAAGGGAAAGAATATTTTAAAGGCCCCAAGGACTGTGACTGTGAGAATATTGAAGAAATTTTCCTCACAGGATGGAAACTAGATTGAAGATTCAGACAAAATGTGAATACATCCTTGAACTGAAGTATTCTGGGAACTGAACACAGTGAAGAATGTTTAGCTGCAGCAATGATATCCCATGTTATGCCAGAGAATCATGTCAGCAACAATTGCCGTACTTGTATCAAATTTTTTGCCAATAATTTTAGGATTACCATGGGGCTTCCTGGAAAGAGCTACTCTAAGGAAAGGGAGGCTGATTATCAATTTTCCTTAACTCCCCATAATATGGTTTCCCTGATACATGTTATCTTTTTTCCCCTCCTTGGATTTCTATATTTCCTCTCTACTTTGTTACCCATAATTCACAAAGTAAGTTTATAGTTAATGTCTTTGTAATCTGTTTGTGCATATTCTATATTATGTATTGGCTCCAAGAAGATACAGTAGGTTTCATGGAATATGTCTGTGTTTTAGAATTTCAAAGCCATTAATAAGAGAAGATCTAATTTTAATAATGTGAAGCAGAAGAGCAAGTGGAAAAGGGATATGGAAACAGATCCAATAATATTATATTGATTTGTTTTAGTAAGATATAATTATAGTAAAATGTATTAGGTGAATATTTTTCTGTTCCTTAACAACTGTCTATGTCACATTTTATTTTCAGTCCAAACAAATGTGTTTAAAAAAGACCTTTAAAAAAAAGACAGCTTTAGTTGATAAGCACTATCCACCCTTAGCTATCTTCCCTTCCCTTCCCTTCCCTTCCCTTCCCTTCCCTTCCCTCTCCCTCTGTCTTTCTGATCTTCTGGAGAAACCACCAAGACCCAGAGCAATGCTTACATTGGAAAGAAGTTGTTCAAAACAGCGGTGGCAAAGAAGCTGGAGCTAGCCGCTGCTTGAATCTGCAAATTAAAGTCACGAGAACGCCAGTGCACAGTTCTGCCCACGGAATGCATTTTTTGTACAAAACACCAGAACATGGCCTTCCAGTCCACATGAGAACCAGCATGGCCCAGAGGGTTCCCAGTAGTGTGGGACATGAACTCCTTAACCAGATTTTCCTGGAGCTCCAAGCTATTTTGAGGTGGTTCAGGAAATGGATGTGGTTTTGGTGAGAAATTGTATAATTCAAAATCCTGTGGCTAAAATGTCAGCAAAAGCTCTCTCTCTCTCTGGAAGAAGGGGAGAGAGATATGCCCAGGTTTCAGCTCAGTACTGAATTTATAATTCATAAAGCAGGTGGTTCATTCCTAAGGACAAAAACACTATTCCTAAAGTTGGCCCAAAATAGGTAAGCTTTTAAATTGGGTCCTCTATCTTCCTGCAATTTATGATGCTTATTTTCAAAATATAAAACAACAAAAGTATTGTGAAGTTCACAAGGAAGGTCACAGAGTCTCCTTTTCTGAACATTCTAGCCAGAGATCAGCAAACTTTTTCTCCAAAGGGCTAGACAATAAATGGCTTAGGCTTTGAAGGCCACATATAGTCTTCAACACATACTTCACATATTATACTTTTTACCCCTGTTCTAGGAAAACAGGTGGACAGGCTGTCTTTGTGGAGACTACTCATTGGAAAGCAAAATGCATACTTTCCCTGCCCTCCTTGCCAGTTCCAAAATTTGATAGAATTGATAAATATAAACTGGAAAATTTTCAGACAATCATTAGCAGACGTCTCAATATGTGCTAAAACACAAACTAACTTTGTGACCTAGAGAAAATTTCTTACCTCTGATTTCTCACTTAATAAAATGAGATATTTGAGTAAAGAGCTTACAGGTTTGGTTCTCTGAGATTCCATTAATGGCCCCAGAAGACTCCAGAAGGCTACCTAAGGAAATGCCCTAAGTGATCTTTAGTGTACTGATAAAACTCAGTGGAATACTTGTCACCCTAGTTAATAGTCTCTAGAAAAACAAATTGTTCTCATTTTGCCTTGACTAAGTCTCCCATCACATAAGATGACTTTCCAGTGGTTTTGGCTAAATGTGTATTAATGAAAAGAGAGATGATAGATTCATGAGATGAGCTCATCCTTAGAAATAAAGGATGTGGGCTTTACAGTGGTCATCTCAGGAAGGTATCAGACACTAAAGCCAGGAATCTAAATCAGGAGAATCCGTTATCATTCCAGAACCTTTTAATTCTACCATCATTCTTATTTTCATGCGATTCCCCAAAGCTATTAACAGTAAAGTAAATTAAAACACACCTTTTTGAACTGTAAGTTTATACCATTATGATTCCTTAAAGCAGCAATAGCCTGGGCTATTCAAGACTGAGTGAGGTATGTAGCAAGATGTCTTCTAGATACTAATTGCACAGTAATGCATGATGAGTATCATTTTTTTTTTCAGTTGAAAAAAAAAATGTTTATTTTCTGTTTTTCTCCAATCAGTAAAACAACGTCAATGGTAAAAGCAGATACTTTCATTGCTTTAACAGATGTACACACAGAATTTAACCCAAGTGCCTGGGACTCACGTTAAGCAAGATTAATAAGATATTTCCCATCCTGCACATTCGGAAACACTTGGTCCCACTCAGATTTCTGTACTCACTCAAACTCCCTAGAGATAAATGAGCTTTATACCACAGAAAGGAAACAGGTCATTTATCTGACATCACATTATTTACTGACATTAAACATGATAATATCCATCAACAAGCAGCCAAACCCCAAGTGGGTCACACTGAGAACAAAGCCACAACGGTCTCTCTTTGATACAGTTACAAGGAGATGCTGAGTGAGCTGCCATTTATGTTCCAATAATGTCACTATTGTCACAAGGAGCTCACATTTTAATGTTATGAAGATAATTTCCCGTGTGTTTACTTGGGACCAGGGAACTAATTGTCTTTTGGTCTTTTCTGATCTTTTTATAAAACCAAAATCTGGAATCATAATGACAGAACTCTGAACATATTAGCTTTGGGAAGGGGAGATATTTCATTTTTAAAATACTTATTTCTCCTTTGTTGTCTTTTTTTAAAGTACCATTATGTACAATCCTTGTAACAGCCAGCATGGCAGATAACATTATCTGCTTTTGCTACATAAGCAACCTGAGGACCAGAGGTTTATTAAATAAATTGCCCAAATTTATGGGGTTAGTTAGTAAATGGGAGATTCAAGACTGGAACTCACTGGCTTGTCTGACTCTACTGGTGATCTTAACCTTTCTCTCTCCTTTTCCTCCATCTTTCCCAACCTCACTTCCTGACTTTATCCACCCATCCACCCATCCATCCATACAACCATCCATCTCCTTATCTACCTGCCTACAAATCTATCTACCTTCCTAAACAAACTTTTTCTCGAAACCATCTGCCTGCAATGATTTAGCTCTGCCCCACGGTAAACACCACAAGGCTGAGTGTCTTAAAGGCATGCAAACAATACTTGGAGGGTAGACTGACATTTTGGCTTATTTGTTTGAACTCAAAAACCCACATGTGACTGACTGGCAGTAATGACCTGTCAGCTGGAGTTATTCAGAGGTAAAGTTAAAAAAAAACAGGTGAACAAAGACTGTAAATTTAGTTACTGAAGAATATTTTGTACACCCTTAGAAAGTAAACTCTCTGAAACTTTAACTAAGGCTCAGCAGCTATTTAAAAACAGAGCATGGTGGAGAAGGGCCTAGTGGGTACAAATGGTGATGATGGAGAGTTGACTTGGGGTGGTGAACACACAATACAGTGTACAGATGATGTGCTGTGGAATTGGGCACCTGAAAGCTGTATAATTTTGTTAACCAATGTTACTCCAATAAATTCAATACAAAGGAAAAAAATAATAACAAAGCATGCTGGAATCTGAATTTTCTTCCCACTGCATTCATTGAGTAGAGTCAGCAACAACAATGGGCCCTCTTTTGGTTAAATTTTCTAAGGCATCAGCTGTAGTCCTAATCTGGTCTCATTCCCCTTTGGCTTCCTCCGTCCGGTTAAAGGACAAGGCAGGAAGGCTAGCTGGACACTTAGCAGACCCTTGGCCTAATCGCTGCCCTCTGTCCATCATTAATTGTTTTCGTGCATTTTTAGTTTAAATGCCTTGGACTGTGTCTTTGTCATACTAGAACGCCTAGCAGAAAAGAAAACTATGTAATATGACAATTTATTTGCCAAGATGACTCCAACCACCCGATCTCACAAGTTGTACTTGTTTGTTTGACGGCAGTGAGGACATTTCTGGGTGAGGAAGGATGCCTGGCTGCAGCACAGGACCAGTGTTCGCATTTCCGACTGGCCAGCGAGCCTTGGCTCCTCAGCCACATTCTGATCAGGATGAATTACACGTATAATTCAAAATCAAGAAAACTGCTCCAGTACAGCGCATGAGGCTTCTGCCAAAGTTGAAAATCATTAGGCGCCATGAATTTGGCTGAGCACACAGCTCTGTCCTGAACTCTTTTATTTCTGTATTATTGCTCATTCACTTAAGGAGAAATGCATGAGGCAGAGACGCGA
>NW_006284436.1:3063340-3085028 GCF_000327345.1 Myotis davidii
TGTGGCGTAATAAATTTCTCAAGCCAAAGAGCTGAGTGTTGTCTTGTTCCCCTCTGTTTTTTTCCATTATCTCAGTTATCTCTCATTTATTTTTTAGTCTTTTCTCTTATCACAACAGTTTCTCGGGACATCATAAAGTCGGAATGAGTAACCTCCCACCTTCTGCGGTTGTTGACGGATGTTTTGGGCTCCACGCTCTCCATCACATCTCTTTGTTACTTTGGCTTGTTTGGAAAGAAAAATAAATCTGAGATACACTTCCACTAGACCTGACGGCCCAACTGTGGACTATTTTGATATTTAAAAATGACTGTTTATGAAACTCTCTCCAGCAGGAAAATAATTTAAGCAAAACCTGCTTATGTAGCCTTGTTTACTCTGAAAAAAAACAAAAAAAAAACGCAGGGAGTCCAGCCAATCATGGCCCCAGTGGGATGTATTGCAAAGAGCACCGAACAAGGAGTATTGTTCCTAGAATTTTATTTTTTGAAGATCTATTTGAAAAACACTTTGGAGGGGGGGGGGCATTTCCAAAAAGATTATATTCATAAGGATAGAGACAATAGTATAATAAACCTCCCATGTATCTGTAAGTCAACATACAGTTAATCTTATTTCTACTACACCCATTGCCATCATTTCCTTTTCTCCTAAGAAGGGGTTTTTTTGAGCTAATCCCAGATATCCTATACTTGCTTCCTTATATATGCCTAGGTATCTCTAAGTGATAAAGACGTCTACATTTTAGAAATATAATTACTACACCTATACTACACCATTACTACACCTATAAATCTTACAGTTCAGTGTTCAAATATTTTTGGTCATCTCATAAAACTTTTAATATTTGTTTTGTTCAAAATAAAGTAGGGCCCAAACCTGTCCACATAGCCAGCACAACTCTTGATGCAAGCTTCTTCATCTGAAAGGAAGTATGCTAGATGGTTGTTTTATTTTTAGATGATCACTTTATAATACATTTTCCAAATTAAAAAATAAAGTACACTAATTTTTAACATTTACAACATGCATGTTTATCCAGAAATAAGATTAGTGGTTTGATTAAAAAAAATAGTATGGTATTGTATATATTTTTCTAATCACCATGTGGCTTTCTTTGAGATCTATTCCCTTCGATCCAAATCCAACTCATAAATAGACTGCATTTGATCTAATCCCTAGTTAATGGACATTTATTTTGTAACCATTTTTTCACAAAATATTGTTAAAATGGCCATTTTAATAAATGTTATCTTATGCATATGTACAAGCTTCTTTCAGACATATACCTATGTGGGGAAGTCCTAGGTTATTAGGAGAAATAACATTTTTTACTATTGCTAAATTGATTTTCTCAGTGTTGTAAATTTGACAGAAGTAGGTGAGAATTCAACATGATAATCTTCAATGTTTTTGCAACTGTGATATGCAATAAATTAATCCATCAAATCTAGTTTTTAAAAATGGTTGCATCTTTAGAAACGTGGTGACACCCTGGCCAGAGTAGCTCAGTTGGTTGGAACATTGTCTTCTACACCGAAAGGTTGCTGGCTCGATTCCTGGTCAGGGCACATACCTAGGTTGCAAGTTCAATCCTTTGTGGGGGCATTTGGGAGGAAGCTGATCTCTCTCTCTCTCTCTCTCTCTCTCTCTCTCTCTCTCTCAAATCAATAAGCATGTCCTTGACGTAGGCAATGAGTATCCTCAGGTAAAAATTTAAAAAAAATAAATGTGGTGACATAAGACATAAATTACTAATTTTGACATTTCCAATGCCTTCTATTACTTCTTAATGGCAGCTTCTTTTAAAAATTTACCAGTTTTTATTTTACAAGACCCTGAGCTGAAGACTGAAGCTAAATCACAAGGGGACCATGTATTTTCTTGCCCTAAAATTGTGGAAATAGAATTGGTGCCTAAAAATATAAATAATAATTCAAAGTGGTTTATAGCAAGCTATCAGTAGAGTCTGGACCTGCTATTAGTCTGTAGGAAGGGATAGGTCACTGGACCTAGTTTAAATGGCTTTATATAGGAAAGCAAAAATGCAGGTTAGCAGGAAGAAGAGGGAAAGGAAGGATTAAAAGCAAAGAGACAAAAAATGGTTTGTTCAAAATGCAATGTGTAGATCTAAGTTTCCAGGATATGAAATTCAGATGGAAAAATGGGAAGACATGAGGCTACAGATGGTATTTTGAGGGCTCTGAATGTCCTGCTAGGGAGACAACCTTTGACCAGTTCAGTTTTTTTGTTGTTGTTTATTTGTTTGTTTATTACAGATGCTACAGAAGGAGTCACTGGAAGTTCAGATGGTCCTTTCTTGGAGGTCCAAACTCAAGCTTCAGTTAGGATGCATTTAAAACTGTGCCATTCCTCAATTTGAAATATACTTTTGAAAATACCATTTGTTCCCCTACTTCCACTATAAACTGTGATAAAATGAAATTCAAGAACTTATTTCCTGATATGTAAAATGGACTATCTTTATTTAATTCTACATTTATATTGATCCAGTTTCAAAGAGGAGCTTCCCAACTCAGCATTTAGGGTTTAATGAATAAGTCTCCCTTAAACCTAGCCATCCCACAGAGGCTTTACAGCGGTTCTCAACCTGTGGGTCACGACCCCTTTGGTGGTCGAATGACCCTTTCACAGGAGTCGCCTAAGACCATCCTGCATACCAAATATTTACATTATGATTCATAACAGTAGCAACATTACAGTTATGAAATAGCAATGAAAATAATTTATGACTGGGTCACAACATGAGGAACTGTATTTAAAGGGCCAGAAGGTTGAGAACCACTGCTTTAGAAGATCTTGATCATGAACCTTCAGTCTTCTCCGTTCCAGACCAAGACTTCCAGTTACTTCAGTTTAATACATCCATTATTAACTGAGCACCAAGTACGGGTCAAGCTTTCCTCTGGGCTAGACAACAAGAACCCAAAATTAATGTATAAATTCCCTGCTCTTGAAGACTATGTAATCCAGGAAGGAAGGTAATGCAGTAGAACATGTGAAATAATAAAGAGAAGCCTCTAGGGAACAGAAATTGTACATTGGAAGAAATCTGATCTTACCTGTTCTCCTATAAATGTTCCGTTACTCCAACTGTCATTATTTTTGCCTACTCTAAGCCTAGTACTCTGTCATCTTAAGATATTATGTCTTACGCCCTCCGCTGACATGCCATGCCATGTCAATGCTATTATGAAGAATCTAAACCAACTGCCTATAATTCTTCTCTAATACCATAAATCAAAGATGCAGCTCAGGGACCTCTAGGCCTAGCATTGGTCTCTGAATGTGGGTTAAGGCCACATGTTTTCAACAACTCTTCTCCTCATCTGTGGCCATCAGAGGGGCAGTTTGTAGAACAGATCAGACTCCTCAAGGAGAAAGGGCAAGAAGCCAGAGGTCCCCAGTCCACCCTCTTGTTCCTGCTTAAGTCTTATGACACTATTTGGAAAGGATGATGAAGGAATTGATTTGAGGTCTTCAGCTCACTTTAATTTATGAAGAAAACATTCTCTTCTTTGTCCATATAAGAAAAATGCAATGCATAACTATGAGTTTCCATATCCATGGGCTTGCTGCAAGCTATCAGGGTCCAAAGAGGTGCCCTTTAGGGTTCCACAGCCCTTAGAGAGGGCTGGTTGCTATGCTTTCTGGGAGGAATAGCTCAGACAAAATGCTAAAGGGCCCCATTAACCTAAGCACAATAACACTGACACCTTCAATTAGCCAGGAGCTATCAGGTTCAGCCATTTACATTGCATAAATCCTCTTTTCCTGACTGTGTTTGAGTGACTGTCTTCCAGCACAGATGGTGAAAGTGATTGCTTTTCTCTCTTAGAGGAAGTCTTCCCAGGTGAACCACATCCAACACTAATCACTCTTTTAAGAACACAGTACTATATTAGACTTGGCGTACGATTCTCCTTGAGTTGCTATAATTAGACAACTTAACTACATTATAAAGTATTTGAGAACAGAGACATTTCCTATTTCTAGTTCATTCCAGGACTCCATGATTGATGGTTCTGTTCATACTTGGAGGTGGATAAATACTTGCTAAATGTAACAGTCAGAACAGACTAGGTTATGCTACAGTAACAGGATTTCCCCCAAATCTGATCACCCCCTTAACAAAACTATATCATCTATGGGTTTGAGGGAGTCTCCAGGGCAGATGTCTAGTAATTTAGTTACTTTGAAGTGTGACTACATCACTGTAAAACTCAAGCTATCCTCCAAGGTGACCTCAGCTGGAAAGAGGGTAACAAAGCTGCTCAGGGCCTTTTTGTACCTCAGCACCCGCCTCCCCCAAAAGGAAAATCAGATATTAGTGAATGCAAATAGTGTCTACTATACTCATATATTCCCTCTATCATGTAGATTCCAATAAGTGGAGCTCTGTCCTTATGTGGAATAAGAAACTGATGATCCCTCCTTGTAGGTAATAGAAGTACCTCTTCTGATAGCCCAGAGAGGGGAAGAGGTGAAAGATTTCAGACGTGTCCATTACTTCCTAGGTTTCAGGTTACTGCTGGCAAATTGTATCCTCACAGCAATGTGTCTGTAAAATATGAGTTTCTGGAAAACCAGGTCCATGTTCTTTTCCATTAAGCTCAGCAAAGCCTTGGGCCAGATGATCTTGATCAATGGTAATTTATTTCCATATTGTTTCCTTTTGGCCTAGCTCATTTCATTTATTTAACAATATCATTCAGCAGAGAGTGCTGGTTGTTCCCCAATTTCTGTTCTTCCATTCTTCTCCTGTAGTAGAACCACCAGGTTTCAGACAAGAACATACCATGAAGTGTAGTTATGTGAATAATTTCTAGCAAATGAACTTACTTAAAGCATAATAGTTTTATACCATTTCTAGGCAGTGCCCTTAAGGGAAATGTGTGTGCTCTCTTCTCTTCCTTCCCCATATTTTGCTGACTAGAATACAGCCACAGGAAGGGGAGTCCTCTTTTCCACCAAGACTACAAGTGTAGCACATGAAAGAGCTAGAAGGGGCCACTACATTAGGCCTGCCTTGCTTATTCTGGACCATGCAATGAGAGGAAAAAGAAGTTCTATCGTATTGATGCTGAATATATACCCTAATTAATCCAATGTATTAGAAGCTTTCAGGTACCAAACTCTTTAAACCGAAAAACAAGCCTTGATCATAAAGGCAGAATCCTAAGCCTTCAGAAAGGGCAATATTAGTACCACAGATTATAGTCCTAAGAATTTCTCCAGACACTCAGAGATGATATTTACTCCATATAACATGTGAGACTTTGGGCATGGGAAAGTCTCCTTTGACCCTTAAACCTAATTCCCTACCTCACTCATTAGAAAGGATTGTCTCCCTCACTGCAAACCAATTCCTCAAATTGCATATTTTGGAAGACACAGAGGTCAACTAAGATACTGTTTAGTGCTGGTTGTTCCCCAATTTCTATTCTCCCATTCTCTTCTAGTATACTGGGTCTAATTGCCATTCTCAGTCATATATATATAGGGACATGCTCCTCTAACAAATGGTCTTTATGTAGTCTGACAGCAGAACAGAATACCTGGGACCAGGACTGTTAAAGCCATATGTTTACCTTAGCAAAGCATGTCAGTGTGTTCTTTGCTACATAAGTACTCAAGAGGATGTATCCAGTATGAGTCAGGATCAAGCATCAAACAAAGAAAAAAAATGGCCAAATTCAATGATAAAGAAAGGCAAGGGATAATATCCAGGGACAATTTAAGGCAAAAAGGAGCAGGTACAAAAGAGCCAACAGAGAGAGGGGGCCAAAGATAAGCACGACAAATATGTCTGTGCTGCCTATCTCTCCTTTCACGCAGGTGTCAAATATCATTAATTAATCACAGTGATATCAGAGAAACTTCAGACTTCTGAACACAACAACAGTCCATGTAGCCACTTGCAAACATTTGAGTTTGACACACAAGTTAAGACCGATGAGTCAGCCAGCCACACCTCAGGAACAGTGACTCCAGTAAGTGGGAGTGATGACAGATTCCTCCTCTTCATCCCATTTGGTGACTGTTCTAAATATAGGTGGCACCGAATCCCTTCTGCCAGGATTAGGTCTCTGGACTACTCCTGATAAAAATAATAGCATTAATCCTAGGATAACCTTAGACTCCAGTGGATAGCCTATTATATGATTTAAACTCTTAGATTATCAGACTTGTATAGGAAATATCTTTACCTGATAAATATTAAGTTAAAAAACTAATTGTATAAACCCCTTTAAAATATAAAATCAGATAAGAATGCCTACTCTCTAATCTTTTCAACACATAGTTCTGGAACAACTGGATATTCACATGCAAAAGAATACATTTGAATTCCCTACCTCACACCATATAAAAATTTAAGTAAAAGTAGAACGAAGGCATAAATGCTAAAGCTATAAATCTTTTAGAAGGCTACATAGTTATAAGTCTTCGTGACCTTAAATTAGGCAATGGTTTTTTAGATAGACACAGAAAGCACAAACAACCAAAATAATGATAAATTGGATGTAACCAAAATTAAAAACTTTTGCACCAAGAATACTATCAAGAAAGTGAAATTATAACCTATAGAATGGGGTAAATATTAGCAAGTCATGTATCTCATGAAATTTTAATATCGAGAAAATAAAATGAACTCTTGTAACTCAACAATAAAATAACAATTTAAAAATGGGCAAAGGATTTGAATAGTTCTCTAAGAATATATATACAAATGGCCAATAAACACATGAAAAGATATTCAACATCATTAATCACTAGAGAAAAGAAAATTAACATGAAAATGAGATACCACTTCACAACTATAGGATAGCTATTTTAAAAAATGAAAACTAACAAGTATTGGTGGTGATGTGGAGGAATTGGATCTCTCATATATTGCTAGTGGGAATATAAAATGGTGCTGCCTCTGTGAGTAATAGTTTGGCAGATATTCAAAGAGTTAAACATAAAGTTAATATATGAACCATAAATTCTGTTCTTAACTACATACCCAAGAGAATTAAAAACAGTCACAAAAAAAGCTTATACAAAAATATTTATAGCAGTGTTGGTTATAATAGCTAAAAATGGAAACAACCAAAATGTCTATCAACAGATTAATGGGTAAACAAATATGGTATATCCATGCAATGGGATATTATTTGGCCTTAAAAAGGATTGAAGTCCTAATATACGATATAATATGAATGACCCTTGAAAACTTTATGCTAGCTAACTAGTCACAAAAGTCCATATATTTACATGAAATGTCTAAAATAGGCAGAAAGCAGATTGGCATTTGCCATGTACTAGCAGAAAGGAGGAATGGAAGGTAATTGCTAATGGGTATAATGCTTCTTATTGGGGTAGTATAGTGTTTTAAAATTAGGTAGTGACAATGGTTGTACAAATCTGTGAATATGCTAAATATCATCAAATTTTACACTTAAAAACCTACATAAATAGAGATAATACTATATTTATAGAAGGGCAGATTTAGTTCTTCCCAGTTTAATCTAAGTGTAGTTCCAGTGAAAACCTTACTAGGATTTTTAGTGAAATACAAGTTGGTTCTGAAGTTTACATGAAAGATCAAAGGGCCAGGAAAAGCCAAAGTTCTTCACTCCTAAAGTAGAGAAAGCAGAGGAATTTACCTTAACACATATAATGACATTATAAAGCTACTGAATTAAAAGTGTTTGGTGTTGGTTCAACAATAGAAAACATACCAATAAAACAGAATAAAGAAGTCACAAACAGACCCATTTATAAATGGTAACCACAGATACCACAACAAAGGCACCACAGCTAAGTGACAAAGAGAAGAACCATCTTTACATGTCTTAGAGACAAGTAATTGTCCACATGAAAAGAAAAAATGTCTAGACAGGGAGCAGAATGGGGGGAGGATATGAAGTGAACATTCTAGAAACAAAGCCATAGAATTTGAGTCATTTTATCCAAAAGTCAAGAGAGGCCCCATGGGTCCTGTGAAACAGAGGGTAGAACACAGAGCACTAGCCACACGATAGTGGGCGATGCTAATGTAATAAGGACATGGTTGAATAGACAGAGGTGAATGTTAGAGCCTTATGCCTGAGATTACAGAAGGCGGACTGATCACCTTCCTGGAAACATATCTGTCCACCCATTCACCCATTTATTCATTCACTGAGTCATATAATAAGTATTTATTGGGCTCTGGTATGTGAATTCACTGTTCTAACTACTAAAGATACATAGGACTTACATTCTCCTAGTAGTCAAACAGACAAGAAATGCACAAACAAATAAAATTATTTCAAATAGTGACAAATGCCGTGGAAGAATAAAACTGGGTAACAGGATAGAAGGTTTCTGAAGATGGCTGTGGGCTTAGGGGATTATGTTAGAAACGGTGGTCAGGGAAAATCTCTGAGAGGTAACAAACCCAGCGCAGTTTTAACTGCTGAAATCACTGTAACTAAAAAGTTGACTCTACTAAGTGTCCACTTGCGAAGGGATATAGAGTCAGGCTGGAAGTTATAACATCATCCCGAGCGGACAACAGAGATCTTCAAACCGTGGGGAATGGGAAAGTACAGATTGGAGCTGCTCAGGTGGACTCCATCCCTGTGCTGTCCTCCCTGCGTGTACCTGATAAGGCCTGGAGGCCCCAGCTGGGCCTTCCTGAGGGCACAGTGCGCCTGAGTGGTTGCCCAGCTGAGTTTTAATGGAGCGCTCTGTTAATTATCTGAGTGCCAGCATTGCTCCTCTGGATTCACAGCTAAATAAAGCCACCCCAGTTGCTTGGCCTCAAACTCTTAAAGGTTAAAATGAAACTGTCTCAGTAGATGCAGCATTTGGCGCTTATCGAAGAGTTTTACCGTCATTTCGCAGTTAATAATTAGCTCTGCTCTGGTCCTCACAAAGGGTGCCACCAAAACAAAAGCAGGCGTTAAGTGTGTTCGCTATACTTGCCACTGGTATAAATAGGCAGAGGGATGATTAATGAACGAGGGGGGAATTAAGCACAACACTGAACAAAGACAAAGGCCCAGGGCCGGCTGTCCGTGAACCAAGACAAGCTGTATCCAGAGAGAGGCAGCAGCAAACGACACACACACAAATCCGTTGAATGGACAGGTTTTGAAGACTTCATTTAACCTTGCATTATGACAGCCATGGTGTTTTATTAACTCTGACATGGTAGGGGCCAGGGTCAGCAGAGGCAGACACGCATGTTGTTGGAGGAGGTGCCTGAGAAGGAAGGGGAGGGCAGATTTTTGTGTGGGTGACAGAGGAGAAGCAGGGAAGGCCAAACACATTAGCCATCTCCCTTCAGGCCCCTTTGTGAGCTGAGCCAGAGTGGACATTTTTAAAGAGTTGTTTGGATGTCAAACCAAGCAGATGAGGCAACACAAATGGCCCAGCGGAGTTGTTTAGCAAGGCCTGTCCACACCTCAGGATGGCCACAGTGTAGACGGGGTGGGACTGAAGGTTGGATGAGAAAGGACTCGGCTCAAAGGCTGTGTTACAGAGAGGCGGGAGGGGTTCAGCCATGGTTGGCAGGCTCCCGAAGGATTGCTGCTGGTCGGCAGCCTTTATATACTTTCCCTTCCAGTTAGTTTTAGAGGAAACTGTCCTCTAAGGATGCAGCCTTAGCTCCATGTGCTAGGCCAGTTTGATTTGAGAGTCTGGCTTGACATGAGCCTATGGGAGTAACACCTGGCCAGACCCTAGGAAGCCCTGGTTGGCTTTCTGGGCACATCCCACCTCTCTCTACAGCCATTCTTCTCCCTCTAAGGCTTCCTCACATCAACCAGGTGTCCATTCCCACAAGCTCTATTTCCAAACAGGTGTCTGACGGGAAAGAATCTGATAAATGAATCCCTGTGGAAGATTTAGGTGATAATGAGTTTAAAGGTTCTCCCCATCCTCTTCAGGGGCATTTGCATTTTAATGGAGACCCAAAGGCCTGTAAGAATCATAGCAAAGACACAGTAATTGTGGCCTTTTAGGCTTTAAAGCCAGAAGAGATATATTTATGGGCCTGATGAACTTCCCGGTCTCCCAATAGTCACACCCTGTCTACACACCCCAGAGAATTCTGTCAAAATGTGTAGGCTTTTATTTCACCTTTTTTCTGACTATGTCATTCGGGTGTTGGAAAAATCACACAAGAAAATGAATGTCAAATGCTTGAAAGATAAACGCCTGAATCCATGTGATAGCTATAATTTATTAAATGATGAAAACTTAGACCAGAACATGCATGCCCTTAGTGATCACCACTCTCCATTAACAGTTGAGGAATGGAAACACTGAAAAATGATGTCTTCATTGAGTTACTTGGGGAATCACTGAAGCAGCCAGTACTAGGTACAGAGTCTCCTGTTTCTCTTGCATTATACTAGTAAGAATGACTTTCATATCTTGACTGCCAAGTTGCAAATGGTCCTTTAAAAAAACCTTTTTAAACACTGTTAATGTGATCTACTGTACAAAGAAAATATAGACTACCAGTCCTGGGAAAGTTACCTCAATATTCAGGGAAATCCAAATCAAGATTCTAGGGGTATGATACCACTTTACACCCACTTTACTGTTGGAAGATAAGAAGTCCGACAATAGAAAGTGTTGGAGAAGATGAGTATCCCCAGAATCACTACTATCATTGCTGATGGGAATGTAACACTGGAATACCAAAAATACAGGTTGGGCCCCACTGGTATGGCTCAGTGATTGAGTGTCAACCTATGAACTAGGAGGTCATGGTTTGATTCCAGGTCAGGGCACATGCCCAGGTTGCAGGCTCAATTCCCAATGGCAGGCTAGTAGGAGGCAGCCTATCAATGATTCTCTCTCATCATTGATGTTTCTATCTCTCCCTCTCCCTTCCTCTCTGAAATCAATAAAAATATATTTGTAAAAAAGAAAACAGGTTGGGAATTTTCCAGCAAAAATCATTTAAGGTATGAATAGCCAAAGACCCAGTAATTGTATTCCAAGAGAAACACTAGTTCCTGTGCACCAGGAGATGCACATAGCACTGTTTGAATGTGATAATGTTGGAAACAACACAGCACCCTTCTCCTGGAGAATAACCTGTGATAGTTTAATATGACGGAACACTATACAGTATTGAAGATAAATGAACTGTGACTATAAATAACAACATAAGTAAAACTTTATAAGATAATGAATTTAAAAAGAAAATCGTAAAAGAAAATATCCAGCATTGCTTTCTTTTCTAATAAAAATTTAAAATAGCTAACACTGAGCAATATATTAGTTAGGTACATAAATTTGTGTGTGTGCTAAAAAATCTTTTTAGAATGGAAGGGAATATTAAAAACAAAATTCAAGATAATGATTACCTTGAAGAGAACCATGTAGAAAAACATCAGTTACTATTTATATTCTAGCTCTTGGGTTGGTTCATTCCTACATTATTAAAAATATGTAGTTTTACACAAATAATAAAAATGCCATGAGTGGACCAATTGATGGTAGTGTATCATAAACCAAAAATTAGGATTAATTCAATTCCATGCAGCTAATATCCATTAAAGAAAAACAAGCAAATAAAATCTACATTAGGAGAAAGCCAACTCTTGAAGCAGAAAAAGGTATCTTCTAGTACCGACCTTTAAGTCACAAGCTTCCTCCAGCTTGCATGATAGTCATGGATAGAGACAAGGTGAAAGCTGAGCTAACAGTTTCTCCTGAAATTTGATCAACTGGGGTTGGGGGTTTGTTCAAGAGTAGGGTCTGGGTGAGGGGACAGTGGATAAGTACACTGGTGATTCAAACAGGAGATACAGTGGGAGTTAGGATGCACAAAGGCATTATAAAGCTCTGGGCAAAGCAATAGCTTAAAGAACCAGTGGGGATGGCACACTGAAGTCAAGTTAGTGATTCAACAGTAAACACGAAAGGGCAGGTGAAACCCTGTGGTTTGCAAGCCTTCCAAGGAAGCACATGTTGGGGATGATGGACAAGGGAGCTCACAGTGGACAGAGGCCCAAGCTCAGGGACATTAGTGACAAGACCATAATTTCCAATGCAGGTCACCTTTCTAAGTTAATGTCTCATGAATTTTACCAACACTAATTTGGAAAAGGAGGAATAACCGGGCTGGAATGAAACTGATCTTTCAATTATGAAACCAGTGTTTGCTCAACAAATTAATAGCATGAGACACATCAGGTGGGGAATACTTATCCTCTTTAGGAGCATAAACTTGACATACATATCTACATTCATTTGTTCATAACAATTAGTACGTTAATTACAGATGATCTTCAACTAGTCATTAGAGCTGTCCTCACCTAGGGGCAATGCATTAGCCACTTGTTGGTATTACTAGGTGTATTTCAAAGCTGTGAAACTGTGCCTGGAAATAATCTTTTTAGTAATTTGCTGCTGCCAAAGGTGGATTGGCTCAGATCGGAACCGATCTTAACCCAAACCCAGAATCCATGGAAAGAGTTCTCTGTTTTCTGGAAGATGATCCAGACAGAATCAGAAAATTGATTTCAGCCATCTTACTTTCCAATGCTATTTGAACCAGAGGGACTTCCATCCCCAGAGGTGTACTCTGCCTCCTCAAAACTCACACAGAGGGATTTAAAAGCTTTTGTCTGTTTCCTAGGCCCTGGTGTTGTCTAAGAAACCTGCTAACCTGCTTTTTCATTGCAGTGACCTTCAGTAGGATAAAGTCTGCAATCTCAGTTTGACATCGGGTTCCCTAGGCGTGTCTACTCCTCTATACTAAGAAAAACACTGTGGAAACTCTAAAACAAGTTTAGAAGGAACTAGGGTCAAGTTGCCCATCAGTAGCAAGCTTTGGAAGTGCTGACACAGAAATTAAACCACATGCGAAGGTAATATTTTTAAGTAGGAGAGGAAGGCTCAAAACGATACACACTGTTTTTATAAGACCTAGACAAACCACAGCTTTACACAAATCAACACAACTGGGTTGGAACATATTGTGTTGGGAATGAATGACTCACCAGTTTCTATCAACAGACATAGAAAATATGGCTACCAAATCAAAAAAGCAGTTTATGCATTATGCTTAAATCCACAGGGTGTGAACATGTGTGTATGTATAAAGAGGAACATAGTGAATTAATCAGGGATTCATTTAAAAAAAATTAAAGTTAAATACTCACAGGAAAACATGCAAAAACACATTTTTACTAAATATTTAGTTGAAATATAAAAATGATACATAACATGGGTCTTACAAGATCACTTGAGTCATCTTCTGGGAACATCATTCAGGATCATTCTTTTTAAATGTTCAAACAGCTCTGTTACTGTGGGGCTGACCAAAAACACCCAGCGCTTTTCGTAAATGTACACCAGAGTGAGTTTCACTGCTCTGAAGTCTAATGTGCTCTTTCTTTGAAATGGTTCAGGAAGGAACGCAGAGTTTTTTCTAATTTGGCAGCAAAAGGCAACTAACTGCATGTTTATCCCCGCTTGCTTCTTGGAGGTGCAGATGAGCACACCAAACTAAAGGGCACTGGAAAGATAAGTTCCCATGACATCCACAATAAGTCTTTTATACTGCCGACTGGCTATTCTATATGTAGCATTCAGAGGCAAATATAAAAAAAATGATGTAAAGCCAAAATTATTTCCTTGATAACACTTGTTTTAAACACCTCGCCACTAAATAGCTAAAAGTCTCCAAAGTGAATGCATAAACCATATAAAAGCCACCAGAATACTTACATAAATTCTTAAGATTAAAGTAATAACTTCTAGAAAAAGGTGGGAGAAAACACACCACAATAAATCTATTTGTAATGGTATTTGGGCTCTACCAACTGCTTTCATTGGTCTCCAGTGGCTTACATATAAAACAATACATTTGATGTATGATTTCAATTCCTTATGGAAAACTGTTCTATCTACAAGCAGCCTGTCAACGAGAATGCCAAAAAAACTCTTCTGCGTCCCAATATGAGGCAGGACTTTAAGATATAACTTAAGGTCACAATTTGTTCTTGCTTGGTCAGGTTTAAGACTATAATTGAGGAATGCCTGACCTGGGGGAGGAAAAAGAAGGGGGGCAGGTTATTTATAGTGAAATAGTAATAGGCAAGGTGTCAGAGCTCGAAGTTAAATGGCGTTGTTTTGCAGGGAGAGTGGCTCTACAGAATGGGCAGAATGCAAGGGGTGGCTCTCGGGAAGCTGCCTGGAACCTGTCTCATGCACCGCAACCCAGGGCACCTAGCAGCTGCCAGCTCCAGAAAACCATCCTTGGGCCCAGGAAAATATTTTCCTGTATTGAGGGGTGCACTGGGGGTAGAAAAGTTGCTGCAGAATGAAAACAAATGCCATGCTAATTGGTCTTTAATTTGCAGCCCTTTATCATTAGAACACTGCTCTGCGTTTCAGCCATCATTTTTTAATCCCAAATTAAAGTTGTCCAGGTTTAAAGAGGGAATTATAAAGTGAAAAATGTATACAGTTGCAGGAGGGCAATGCACAACTCCCACGGGCTATTCTTCTCAAATTACAACCTTTCCAAAACATTCTTCTAATTTAATTCTCACCACTCCCCAGTTCTTCCTCCTGCTCCTGGCTTTAGAATCACCATTCCAAGGGATGTTGACCAACCTCCCTCATCTCTTAAAGGGACATTCAACCTCATGAGGAGCCCAATAAATCCCTCACCCCTTTCCTAAGTTAAAGTGTAGTTCTTATTGGTATAGGGAGTGGATTTGTTTTTTATTTAATACTATTTTAAAATAAATGCATTTTGTTGTTGGCATTATGAACTTCTGTCATTGTTGAGCAAATCACTGTGTCATTGGCCCATGGTGTAAACTTCATTTCACAGAGAAAGGACCCGGCTGGAGCACATATCATCACGTTTCCTGATTCCCCGGAGAATCTTTCTTATTTAAAATCCTCTACAGAGTAGTACGTACCAACACTACTGGAAAATCTGGCCAAGTAAATACAGCATTCTGTCAGCAAATTCCATCTACCTTGAATTCCTCCCCTAGGCCCTTTCCTGCTATTCTAACCCGCATGAACAATTGAAAAGCTTTGTTTGGCTTCATCTTGGTGAATAAGTTTGGGCTATCATTAAGCAGCTCTTCATCAATGAGATCATTGACAGCCAAGGAACTGAGACACTGTCTAATATAAAGATATCTTCCTTGGCTGAGCTGCTTAGAGCTAGAGACAAGAATAGTTTATATGAAGCAAGCATCCGAGTGTATTATAGTAGCTGAGGTTTTTCGCTTAAGGAGCAGTAGGTGAGGGATAGAAATGGCCAAGAAGCCTTTACAGAAGGCTGTGGATTTGAATAGCAGCTCAAACGATGAGTAGTAATTAGCAGGGCAGCAAAGGATGAACTTCCAAAGGGAGCAGCAGCCTAAAGAAAGGCCTAGAAACAGGAATTGTTCAGTACAAGTTGGCCTGAGAAAGCAAAGGGAAAGGGGATTTGAATGTGCAGAATGAGAGGCAGGGATTGCTGATTAGAGCGCTTTGGTTTTGCCTCCTGGATCTTGTCTCAATTTCTCAATCATCTTTCCATGTCAGGATTTGAACTACACAAATCACAAATGCTGTCTCAGGTTGGGGGCCTGACATGTAGGGTTTTTGACATTAACCACATGGGACTCCTGCTTCGGGCTCTTGATATACCTAGTTGTCCTCTGTCTGGTATATTATATGGCCTGCCATATGGTTTCAACAAATAAAAATTAACTATATTTAATACAAACTTGTCCAAAATAGGTACAGAGAATATTTAGGATAAAAATGTTCATTACATCTTCCACTTTACAGACATGAACATTTGTATTCTTAAACTTTCTGTATCTCTGTAGTTTGACAGGTTTTTTTAAAAATCAAATATACCCAATTTTTGCTGCTTAGTTATTTTTAAAAATATGTTAAAAGTTCACCTGTTTGTAAATAAAAGATAAGTTTCTAGAAAAGAAAACACAAAAGCTTCCCACACCCTCCATTAATAACTCCAGACTCAATTATTTGCATGTACTAGACAACAGTCTGCTTACAACTGACTATATTCTTTCCCTGTCAGGATTTGAACTAGATAATTCAAATGAGATTGAGCCAGTCTTAACAAATTAGCAATATAAGATTTCCATGGGGAATTTTTTCCCAGGTGGTAATGTATCACAAGAAAACAAACATCTGGCTAAGGTACTGATTCCCTAAAAACAGAATGTGCTGGGGAATTCTTCTCTCCAAGGTGCCAGTCATAGAAAGGAGATTCCCTGTAAATGGCCAAATTCAGAGCTTCATAAGATGCATTTCTGAAAGGAAACCATTTCTCTAAATTATGATGCCTCTGAAGTTAATTCATTGATTTCATGAACTGGAAATTAGTCTTTTCCTAGCAGAGATATAAATTCATTATTAAAATGGCCTTTTTTCCAAGAAAGTTCAAAGTTAAAGTCTAATTAATTCATTAATCTCACAAATATTTATCAGTAGCTACTATGTGCTCACTGTTAGATGAGACATATCTCATCTAGCATGGTTCCCCCTTCAAGATAGAGATTTAAGCCTAGATGAAGCACAGAGGGTGGGATTGCTCACATTCAAATTCCAAGATTTTACAGCTATGGGTTGAATTGTGTCCCTCCTAAAAGATAATGAAATCCTAATCCCTAGCACCTGTGAATGTAACCTTATTGGGAAATAGGGTTTTTGTAGATGACCAAGTTAAGATGAGGTCATTAAAGTAGGCCCTGATACAGTGGTTCTCAACCTTGGCTGCACATTAGAATCACCTGGGAATCTTTTTAAAATCCTGATTTCTGGGCCTCATCCTCTGGAAATTCTATTTCTTTATTATGGGGTGGGGCCACAATATTAGTAACAAAGAAACAGAATTTCCAGAAGATGAGGCCCAGAAATCAGGATTTTAAAAGATTCCCAGGTGATTCTAATGTGCAGCCAAGGTTGAGAACCACTGCTCTAATACAATATTCCCTCATAAAAAAAAAAAAAAAGGGAAAATTTGGATGTAGAAATAGACAACCATAGAGGGAAGACAATATGAAGTACAATATGCCCTCATAAAAAAAAATGGGAAAATTTGGATGTAAAAATAGACAACCATAGAGGGAAGACAATATGAAGACACAAAAGAGAATGGTATGCTATCTGCAAACCAAGGAATGCCAGAGGCTACTAGAAGCTAGGAGAGAGGCATGGAAGATGACCCTTCACAGCTTTCAGAAGGAAATAATGCTACTGAAATCTTGACTTTTGACTTTTATCCTCAAGAACTGAGAGACAACTGTGAGGCTATACAGCTACCCAATTTGGGGCACTTTGTGACAGTAGCTCAGGAAATTAATATAAAGAGCTTTCAAAACTTTCAAGATTAATGCCAAGTAGGCTACCATCTGCCAAGACTTAAAGGGTTATAAAAAATACAAATAATGTAAAACCTCATTCATTGTGGCACCTGAGGCTACCACCTATATCTAAGATATAATCTCCCTCAAAGGGATCACAGAAATGCCTTTGCTTGGTGGTGTCACTTTCCAGTTCAAACGTCTTGTCAAGCTGAGTGTGCCTGTGCTTGATTCTAGGACTTTGTGATAACTAGTCTTTAGTCTATAAAATCAGGGTTAGAGGAAGCCCATGAGTACATCCTTTCATCCAAGGCAGATGACTCATCAACTACAGCCATCAGTGTGGATAATGCACTATCACTGGAACATTTGTGGATGTCGTGAGTTCTTCACTAGCCACCTTTGTCGACTGGTTCAAGAGAATCCCTCTGTATGGGGGTAATTCATGGCCAACAAAGGTTTCATGAAAATTGCTGCTGTCATGTTGATTGTCTACCTGCCACTGTTATCTCATCTACCAACTTTTAAGCATAGCTAGAGATAACCCTTTACCCAACAGTATCAAGAAAATATTTTAAAAGGGGCCCTAGCTGGTTTTTCTCAGTGGATAGAGTGTTGGCCTGTGGATTAAAGTGGCCCAGGTTTGATTCCAGTCAAGGGCAAATGCCCAAGATGTAGGTTCTATCCCCAGGAGGGGGTGTGCAGGAGGCAGCCAATCAAGTATTTCATCATTGATGTTTCTATCTCTCCCTCTCCGAAATCAATAAAAAATATATTTTAAAAAAAATTAAAAGGGTTTGAAATACTACATACTTTATAACTTTCAAAGGCCATGAAATTATTTTATGGATAAGGTGTCCTTTGGTCTCCTGCTATTCTTTTTTTCCTTTTCATAATTTTTCTATGTGAAGTTCCCTCTCTCCTGACATGACTTTTATGTCATAGTATTACTACTCACTTCTAGAATTCATTCAATAGGTATGTTCATTTTCATTCTTATTTATCACTTATCAATTTAAAAGTAGTCTATCAAATTTTATTGAAGGAAAATAATATCATATTATAAATTTGAAGTTTTCTACCTTAATTCCCCTAGACGCCCCCCCCTCCCCCCACCAATTACCAAGAAATCTGTAGGGCCTATCACTCAAATTATATAACTAGGTCACTTGGCTTTGTATTTGTCAGTACCCTCTCTTTCAAAGAAAAAAAAATCAATAAAAGGGATGCCTTTAATAGAGAGTGAATTAATAGAGATCAGCTCATAATAGAATTGCTATTTTCAGCAGTTATTGCCTAGAAATTATTGTTAGGTCATCACCTTGGTTTGTGGCTATAATAGCATCACCAGGGGAAAGAGAAGATGGGCATGGACTGAAAGACCTTTGGGAACTGATACTTCTTATTCACCTCTCAGCAAGAGTTGAATCCTAAGGGCAAGAACACAGGTGAGTAACAAACAAGGAAGCAACATCATCAAAAACCTTTGCCTCAATCTGAGGAAAAGCATTTGGGCCTCACTTCAGTCTGGGGAACAGGACTTCAACAACAACAACAAAAACAACAAAAACAACACGATGCATCCACTGTTCTGTCTCACCATCACCAGATCTGCCAATTTCCC
Organism: Myotis davidii; assembly: GCF_000327345.1. Lineage (NCBI taxonomy): Eukaryota > Metazoa > Chordata > Mammalia > Chiroptera > Vespertilionidae > Myotis > Myotis davidii. The sequence goes on from NW_006284436.1 coordinate 3,082,334, forward strand.
TAAACCCAGCTGATCCCTAGGAAGCTCCCTGATATTCTCTCAGGAGCTGGATCCACAAGGCCATGATTCATCTCTGTCAGGGCTGGTTACAAGTCCTGCCTTCTGAGTGGCTGATTAAAGCAAATGGTCAGCTGCAGCTATGGCTGCGGTGCTCCTCAGCTCCCGTGAGATGGTACCGTAATTAAAACACACACACATCCTTGACTCCCAGGTCCTTCAGGAGATGACTGGCAAAACCAGAGCTTATATCGAGGGCAGGGATGGCTGACCAATAACTATGGGACTCATCGCTTCAGCTCATCCCTACAGGCACCCAATAGCTTTGCCTGACTTGCCTCCCTCACCTCCTATTCTCATCTGGCCCTTTCCCATCCCCATCTTCCGTGCAGGCCGTCCTATCTTTTGTTCTGGCAGAGATAAGATGTATAAATGATGAGTGGTTGACAAAGTGTACTCCAGTGCCGCAGGCAGCTCATCAATCATTTTCCACATGTCGACAGATAATTGATGCAAACCCTGCAGGCGAAGCTCCATCAGGTGAGAGGAGGGACGAATTAAATCTGCTGTCAGGAGCCAAGCAGCTGATCTGTATTTAACATTCTTTTTAATTTAGCACTTGTTTGTTTTAAGCTGAGTTTCCAGCCCCTCCTTGCTCTCCACGTGTCGGGGAGTGGCCTGGGGTTTGCCGACCCCACCGCCATACGGGCCCTGAATCCACCGGTTTCCTGGGCAAGGCCCTGGGGAAGGAAAGGAGACAAGACCACCCAGGACTGCGAGGGAGGTGCAGGGAAACTTTCTTTCTGCCTAAGTGAAGCTTAACATCAAAGGCTTGGCTGTCAGGCCATTATCTGTCAACAGGATTCGGTTGGCAGGGTGCTACCTGCACACAAGGAAGAAACCACTTATTGCTTTCTTTACTTAAGGAAAAAAACACACAATAAAAATGATCCAGCCCGTATTTCCTTTATGAAATGAGACTGGGTAACACTTCTAGCATAGAGTTGAAGAGGTTTTGGTTTTCTTACTTCCCTTGCTTCAACCAAACACTTAAAAGCTAAATCAGTCTCAGAAGGTACTTGTCAGCTGGTAAAATTGGAGAATCATGATTAATGGTCAAGACTAAGTTTCACTCTATTTGACTCCAACTCATTGTTCTACCACTAACCTCCAATGCTTGCACACACACACACACACACACACACACACACACACCCCTACACTCTGCAGAAATCTTTGCTTTTGGGTATCCTGGTGAATGGAAAATTACCACATGTGCCACAATCACCAATTTTCAAACAAAGGATAATTTAATCTATAAGACCCCAAACTCCCAAGTGAACCTCATCATGCAGTGCCTTAGGGTCATTTGTAGGAATGTGATTTTATAAAAAATGTTCTCCTTGATAGAATGCCAGATAAACCAGCTTTTTATTGGATTTCATTTTCTACAAGGAAATGAGTTGACATCTAAGACGACTCAGTCCTTATAGCCAGGCATAATCCCCCAATTTGTCACTGCACCTTCTCAACTGAAATCAGGCACCTCTCAAAGCAGAGGTCTGCCCTGCCTTGCCTTCCTGCTTCTTGGGCTCAGGCATCACTACCTCTATTTTGGTGCAGTCCAGACGTGTGAACAACAAAGCACATTATATTCCCGAATCATGCACTACCCCCAAAACATCTCCCTACTCCAATTCTTTTTATGTTTGTAAATCTAATCTTGGGCCCCTGTCAATCAACCTTATAAATGGAGAGCTTATGAAGTGAGAGGCACTGTTGTGATCATACTCGAGGCTGAATTGGATGAGAGATATAACTAGATTCTACATTTTTAAAAAACGTAGAACCCTAGCAATCATCAGCTGTATATACTCATTCACTTAATCTCTCAACAAGTGTTTATTATGCACCCATCATGTGCCAGGCACAGTGGCTGTGACTGAGAGTACAGCTGTTTATCCTATGGGTCCTTAGTAGCTGACAAGTTCGCAAAAATACTATGATATAAAGTGTCAAGTGCCCTGTCAGCAGACAATTCAAAGAGAATGTGCATGGCTAATAAACACATTTTTTACACGTTCAGCCTCGCTAGAAATTAGAGCCATGCAACATGAATTAAATTAAAAGGTGTTTTTCTGAAGAAAAAACACATACCTAGCCAAATAACAAAGGTTGGGGCAGGGGAGAACACCCAGGATTATAGAGAGTATGGGGAAAATAGGCTGTGATACACAGACAATAGAGCAGTGGTTCTCAACCTGTGGGTCGCGACCCCTTTGGCGGTCGAACGACCCCTTCACAGGGGTTGCCTAACACCATCCTGCATATCAGATATTTACATTACGATTCATAACAGTAGCAACATTAAAGTTATGAAGTAGCAACGAAAATAACTTTATGGTTGGGTCACAACATGAGGAACTGTGTTTAAAGGGCCAGAAGGTTTGAGAACCACTGCAATAGAGAATAAAAGGGATTAAATTGCCTAAAATGCAATTTGGCAATATGCATCAAAGACTTTAAATATTTCTCAGAGTTTTCCCTAAAGTGATAATTGGAGATATGTACGATCTTTAAACAACAACAACAAAAATCCACTGAAAAAAATATATACCAAAAACTGCACAGGTTGGGAGAAAAGTGCTATGGCACCTCAGGGCTGATTGATGGCGTTTGCCAGAGAGGAATTAGGGAA
>NW_006284436.1:3085044-3109060 GCF_000327345.1 Myotis davidii
GGGGGGAAGTGGCTTTAACCGAGTCATGAAAAACGAATAGGATTGTGGCATGCTGGTCAGAAGGACATTCTAGGAAAGTGGGTGGGTGGGTGGAAATGAAAAGGGCACAGAGAGAGGGAAGCAGAGCACATCTGTGATAAGCAGAAGCATTCCAACTTAGCTGAAGCACTGAGACTGTGATGGGGGCTGTGGGAAAAGGGGCTCCCTGCCCCACTGAGCTGCACCAGGTTTTTCTGAACCATGAACAGGCCTTTTTAGTAGGCAAAGGGATAGCCTTAGCTGATTTTCTGCATTAAAATAACAATCATGATCAAAGCCATGCCATGGGATGTTTACTCCATTTGTACTGCATAAAGTAGGCTTGGCTGGGTGGAGACAGGAGGCAGAGGGACAGGCTAGTTATCACAACTGTCACACAAACTGTCTACGAGAAACAATACACCTTCTACTAACACACAGGGGAAAACCAAGTCTGGCTTAGTTTCACTGGACAGCAGCTTCGGACCAGAGAATTTTTTTAAAAGTCTACTTATCAAAACACAGGCTAACAAAAGATCAGTCTCTATTTACAAGTTATCCGAACCTGCTATCAATCCCCAATTAAAATTTCAAGATACAAGGAATTCTAAGACATTTTAAATATACAGAATTACCCAGTAACAGAGGTGAAGTTCTACACCAACAGCCTGCCCAAATGGGGTTGGTTACTAATAACTCAATGGGCTAACAGCTGTGGGCAAACTACGGCCCGTTTGAAATGAATAAAACTATTGAAAAAAAAAAAAAGACCGTACCCTTTTATGTAATGATGTTTACTTTGAATTTATATTAGTTCACACAAACACTCCATCCATGCTTTTGTTCTGGCCCTCTGGTTCAGTTTAAGAACCCATTGTGGCCCTCGAGTCAAAAAGTTTTCCCACTCCTGGAAAAACATGTCATAATTTACGAGTATGTATGGCTAAATGTGTTTAAAAATGTAGTCTAGATGATTTTAAGTGGACTCTGGGTTTGAAGATGATGACTCCCCCTGATGAAAGCCTGTGGTTTTTGTATATGCTGGTTTACAGTAGTCCTGAAAAAATACTCTGGAAAAACAATTGAGCTGCATCAGTAACTACTGTTCAGATCTACAGATAACCATAGCTAACATTTATCAAGTGTTGCTATAAGCCAGGCACTATCCAAACTACAAATACTAACTCATGTATTCCTATCACCTTATGAAGTAGGTATATTATTATTCCATTTTACATATAATGAAACTGATATCAGAGTGGGTAAGTAATTTACCCAGGGTAATAAAGCTACTGAGAGTTAGAGCCAGAAATTGAACACAGGTAGTCTGGTTAAGAGCCCTTGCAATTAACTACTACTTTACTTTCCACTAAACCATTTTTCAGCTAATTGCAGACACAGCAGTAGGTGGGTGGGTGTGCCCAGGTGTGTGTTCATATACCTGTGTGAATGGTGGGGAGGAAGAGAAACAGATACCAAATGGTAAGGAGAAGAACTCACCACTGGGGGCACTGCACTGAGAAGAAGCCCACCCCTAGAGAAGGAAGATCAACAAATCAGCCTTGTTTAACACAAGACCTGAGGGTAGGAGGGAATTGTAGTTCTAGATAGTTCTGAGAAGCCATCCAGCACAGTGGTTTATACATCTCCTAGGATGAGAGGGACATAGGTGAGAACCATATGCCCAAGCAGCCCTGTGGCAAGGTCCCTCTAACATGGGAGTCTATTTGAAGAGACGAGCATTAAGTCTCTGAATCATTAGTGCTCTTCCCATTGGACATGGTGATTTGGGCAATAGCCTGAGTAGGAGAGTCAAGTCTGGTGATGGGCTTAAAGAGGCAAGAGGGCAGCAGGCTGAGGGGTAGGCCTACAGCAGGCTGGGGTAGGCCTTCCAGGATGGAAGAACATTAATGTCAAAGCTGGGAACTTGAGCAAAGCAAAGGGAGGTCAGCCTACAGATGAGTGACAGCGATGGACAGAACATCAGCCCTGACCAGAGTTCATTTGTGAACTGGGTGGCAGCAGTGATGGTTAAGAAGCAGACCGCAGTGATTCCTGAGAACAAAGGGACTCTTCCTAGGGGATGCCTGGAGGTGTTCAAAAGAGAGGAAACACAAAGGGTGGCGAGATGCTGAAAACCACTGATATTAAAAAAAATTGTATTTAAGTTATACACGATTATTTGGTTCATTTTAATTTGGGTTAATGAGTCTCCAGTTGGACTCCATTGAGTATCCCTCACAGATATTAGAATACAGTAGATGCTGCCTGGATCACATATGGGAGGTCTTCTAGCCAACTAATGTGTCCTGCCCAAGAGTTACATTCCTTCAATGGGCACCTCCCAGATAGGCTTCTGGCAAGTCAAAGGGGAGTCATGGCCACAACACAGAGACCCTAGCCCTGCACTCTGGGGCACGCTGCCAGCAGAGATTGTACCACGGCCTTTCTAGAGCCTTTGGGCATCTTCACAGATGGAAGAACTTCAGTGATGGATTTGACTGCAACCTTTTCACATCAGGGAGCATAAACATCAATCATCTCCATGAGTAAAGCCAAGGGAATGGCTTGACTTTGAGCTCATTTGGCACCTGGCCTCTCACTTTGCTACCACTTCCCACACATTCTCTGAGTCAAAAGCAAAGTTTGCTTTTAATTTCTGCAACAGGGAGCTTTCTTGTTGACAAGAGAGCTGCTGGGCTGACGTCAGGGGCCAGATTCCTGAGCCAGCTCACAGCCACCTCCAACTTTCTTGACCTGGGAAGTGCTGACAGAACTTCAACCTCCGGCTCTTCATTGTCCCGTCCACACCAACAACTCAGGGTTTCCCATCTGTGCTGCCCTCGAGGCTGTGGATGCCAGCAGTGTGCACTTTTAGCTGGAACACACTGGCAGACTTTGAAGCTGTCCCAGGACTCTGGAAACCCTCACTTTTCTCCATACACAACATCCATGAAAATGTCTGCTTTTCCTGTTACCATCTAGCCCCAGAGCTGCATGGCAAAAGGCGGAAAAATAATCTGACAAGTTGTTGGAGAATTAATTCATTTTCTTTGCCAATTCTCCCCTTTTTCCTCCCAACACAACTACCAGACTTCAACTTTATGGCAACTATTAGAGCAGGAGCACTTTATATGCTGTGATCTGAGCCAGTAGTTGGTTAGCTCATTTTAAAAAAAAAGTTGGTTAAAGTACTACACCTGTACGTAAGCATTTTATTTTATTTTAAACCATGTTGCACAAACTAATTTGCTGATCTTTTGATGCAGGCTTGGGCCTTTTTCTTTTGCATATGGTCTGTTGAACTCAGCTTAGCATGGTCTATTTTGTACAAACCATTCTCATTATATAGCTTCTAAAATTTCCTGTTTTGTTTTATTTAAAGGGGAAATAGAACTTTAAAACTCTTGTAAGGCAATCTGAGTACAGACTCCTTCTAGAATTTTATGATTCTTTTTCTCCAAAGCTTTTATAGCTGCCTTGCCCACACTTAACTGATTGTATTTTCTTAAACTAAACCTCATTGAGTCTTTCCAAAACATTCACCTTAGCTTTTGTGAAAAGAAAAAAAAAATCCCCTGCACTCTCACATTTCATTGGTCTTACAACATTTAATTGAACTGCATATAAACACAACTAACATAAGTCGGTTTGGGAGCAGACTTGACTAACTCTTAGTGAATATAACAGCTCAACTGGTGGGACCAGGAGTGCCTGTGAGTGAGAGACTGCCTGCCAGTGGTGCATGCGCAGTGGGACTGCATCAGTCAGTCAGTGTGTTGCACTGAGAGTGGCAGGTGCTGGTGAGTACACCAGGTTGGTGAGATGCAAGTTGCTTCAGTAGAGTGTTTCTATTGTGTGTATGTGTGTGTGTGTGTGTGTGTGTACATTACACACACACACACACACATATTTTTTGTAATGGTATTTAATTTCAGAGAACATGATAGCGTACTTAGTAAGATTGTTTAGCAATACCAATATGAAAAAAAGAAGACCTTATCCTATTAGCAAAGCCACAGTGGTCAGGCAGGCAGACCGAAGCCTGCTGTCCTACTCAACAAACATGAGTGCTCCCACTGGGCATTTCCCATGTGAGCAAACAACTTGGTATCCATGTCGTTGGCTTCATGGCCTGAAAAGTCAAAGTCTGCTCCCCAGGCCCAATTTCAGGGAAAACAGCCCAGTGTCCCACTTTCAGCACAATCTCCGTAGGGAGGTTTGGTTGGCAATTTTGTCAGGAAGAATGCTGAGAGCCTTTGCCTGAGATTACTCTTTTCTTATTCCATGCAGAGAGCCTGACATAAGCATAGCTCTCTTGTGGTTTTTTGTTTTGTTTTGTTTTTGTTTTGCATGCACTTCAACATCTCTGTCCACAGCTAATGGTTCAGATAAACCTGAACTAAAGGCAACCTCTCCAACAGGCTGGTCAGCAGTGTATGGTGGCGGGGGGGCGGGGGGGGCTCTGAAAAAAGAAAATTCTCCAAACCCTCTCCACACATGCCACAGCCAGACACAGGAAGATATTCATCTGTCTAAGATTCACCGTACCTACCTCTACCCACCTACAAAATATGTGTTAACAGGGAAAAGTTAAGTGAAAGCTGTTTCCTGCTATTTCTATTGCACTCAGTTAAGACTGTACAGAGGAGGGAAATAATAGAAATGATCTCTGTCTTATTTGCCTTCTTTTTTTGTCCAAAAGAAAAAATATATAATTTGAGTCAGAAAAATAGTCTAGATATTGAATGCCTTTGAGTTCCAGCTTCTTAATTCCTGATTTAAAATATATTTCCTAGAAATATCTTCCTAGCTATGCATAAGTAGCATGAATAATAATGATTACACTACTAATTTTTCCACTGGAAACATGGTCCCATATCTCTGCTTTGATGGTGAAAATGATGGGCTAGGCCAGTGGTCGGCAAACTGCGGCTCACAAGCCACATGCGGCTCTTTGGCCCCTTGAGTGTGGCCACGAAGTTTCAATCACACTATACATGCATGCCCGCACGTGGTATTTTGTGGAAGAGCCACACTCAAGGGGCGCAGTTTGCCGACCACTGGGCTAGGCAGCTCCCAGTTGCCATTCTTGCCCTACCTACAGAATGATTATCCTCTGATGTCTGGGAAGACCTTTGAAGAAGTGTGCCTACAGGATGTGGAAGTTTACTTCCCAGATGGTTAAACTGAAGCCCCAAAGTGAGTGATTCTGAGAGAGATGGGGAGCCATTAATACCTGAAAAGAAGTGAAACTACCTAGTCTTGCTGATGCTGAAGACACCAACCCAACCTCCCTTTATTCTGTGACCAAAGAGGCTGGATTCAGAACTCCCACAGGGGCCTGAGTCCCAAGGGTCCACCTGGTATGATACTATTGAGCTTTGCCAGCAAGACCAGGATTCTTTTTTGTCAAGGGCAAATAGCTTGCCAAAGGCATTTTTATAAGAACCTACCAAAATATAGCATTAGCTGTGTTCCCAACACATTACTCTACTGTGTGTTCAATAGCAGAGACATTTAAATGGCAGTAAGTGCAGAGCAGAGAAAGGCAGCCTGAGAAAAGGTGTGAGTTTCAGGTGTGTTGGCAGTATCGATTTCAGCCCTGATACACTTGGCAAAGACTGTGAGCAAAACACTGACAGAGAGGGTGTCAAAGCGAAGGAGGGGACGCACCTACTGGTTACCTCAGCAAATGATTCTGGGTCATCTGGGGGCACAGATATCAAGGAAAGAGAGCAAAATGGTCCACCACAGTGTGAGCACTCCGGATTTGGACATTTAGGAGATTGGGGGGAGTACTTGGCACTTGACATTGAGGATATGAGAGAAAAACAGTACATACGGAGGGACGTGGTTGTGTCCAGAGACGATGGTAGAGGGGGCACAGGAAGAGAGAAAAAGGAAGGAGGAAGTGAAAGAAGCAAGCAAGAATTAAAGGAAGGCTAAAAGCATGGGAAGAAAACATGTGGTGGTGGGAGAAACAGCTAATGGACTCTCTTCTTTGGTAGTTTAATAATAACAATGATAATAATATAGAGAAGGCTCATCTCTCATTCACACCATCCACCCATCTACCCACCTATTTGTCCAACCAATTATTAATTCTGCAAATATTTGTTGCATACCCCAGTATGGCACAGAGATTGAGGTGTAGAAGAAAATTGCAATATGTCCTCAAGAAACCGACAGTCATAGAGGTGGCATAAAGTTGAAACAATCGCATGGGGCAAGGCTAGTGGCATTACTACCTGCTTCAGCCATGATCTTGTACCTCATATAAGCACCAGCTTCTTAGACACAACAAAATTCTGTCTCAGTCCCATGATTTAGGAAAAGAATGTCTTCTGTGTTATATCTTCAGAGAAGCCAGAACTACCCAACCCCCTGATTTCTAAAATTCTTTTATGCATAAAACACACAATTATTAATAATAATAAACAGTAATATCAACTACTAACACCTATAGACCACTCATAAGACACTTTTCTAAGTGCTTGGCATTCATTGACTCAGTAACCATCTTAATTAACTCCAGAGTCATAGAGCCACACAGTGTGAATCAGAGTCTGAGGTCTGTTCATCACCATACTGTGCTGCCTCCACCAGAAGACATCATGGAAAATGAAGAGTTATACTTATGAGTATTAGAGAACATGGAAGCAGTGCATGCCTAACAGCATGAGCAGAAGGATTCTTCTAACCCCTCTCCCCGCAATAAGCACAAAGTAAAACATTCAGATCTGGGTTGTCTTCAGATATCTCCTAAGTGATCCAGGGGACATAAAAGAGATGGAGTTTTCATCCTGACATGGAGGAACTTCCAGGTGAGGAGAAAAGACTAGTCTCCATGAACCATGAGGAAGAGTTAAGTCTGTATACACAGAATCAGCTTTGTCACCTTGGGGTAAAGATGTGCTCAATGTGGATCAGAGTACAATCCAGAAAGGTAGGCTTAGCAAAAATTCTTAGAGTTCACATTCATATTCAACTCCACCCATCACTTTGTAGGTGAGCAAGAGGATGAGCAATTCCAAGAGGAGGCTTTTCTTACAACATAGAAAAGATCTGTTATTTGCTCAAACAAATTGATAGCAAGAATAATGGCAGCTAACATTTGTACAGCACTTACTCTGTGCAGGCTATATTCTAACCATTTTTTTTATGTATGAACTCATTTAATCTGAGCTGGGGACAATTATTATCTCTACTTTACAGATGAGGAGACCCAAAGAAGTTAAATAACTTGCCCAACATAACCCAAATATTAGGTGATAGAGGCAGAATTTTAACCCATACTGCCTAATCCTAGAGTTCTAAGAGTCCATAGACAGGTAGAAACAAGAAGACACCTGAAGTCGCCAATGGGTTACTAAGGGCTGCTGATTCCAAGTGAGCTTGAACACAGTCCAAGCAGGAGACAATCTGCCACAACAGATGTTGGAGCATCTGATTCTAAGATGTAAGATGATAGGTTGTCGCTGGGCCCCTATTTGCTCCTGGCTGCACACACTCCCATGGAGACACCAGACACTAGGGAAAATGCACTTGCTGTTCCCTCTGCTTGGGAGTCTCATTTCCCTGCCCAAATAATTAGTGTCTTAGTTCCTGCCATCAAAAATCACCTTCTCAGAAAGGCTACCTCTGATCACCCTGCATGAAACAGCATCACTTCCCTGATCTGTTGTCCACGTTATTCTGTTTGACATATATTTATTTACCTACTTAGTACCTATCTCTCTTGCCTCCCTTACCTGAGAAGGTAAGCTCCTTGAGCAGAAACTTAATCTCTGTTCAATCCATGAACAAAGTGCCCAGAACAGTACCTGCCACATAATAATAATCTATAATAATAAAATCATAATATGCTAATTACATAATATGCATAATAAAAATACCATCTATTGCTTATCCTTCCAGACAACCTTCTGGATAAATTCAGGGCTGTGAGGGAAGCCCAGGTCCCGGGTGCCTGCCAGCAGCCAGAGGGGATCCTGGATCCCAGGTGCCAGAGGAAAGCCAGTGCCTGCAGCCGGGGGAAGGAAGGCCTACCCTTGCATGATTTTGTGTATCAGGCCTCTAGTTATCAATAACTATTTGAGGAATGAAGAGATATAGGATCCTGAGCGGGAACCATGGTGGGGTGTATAGGAGAAAAGTGGAAAGGAATCATTTGCTCCTTTTGAGAAGATCCTAAAATAACATAAAGGACTCTGATTCCCATCGTTAGGGAGCTCCTGGTCTGAAAGAAAGATTGGACTCCATCTACAGGAGAGCTGGATCTAATGCTAGAGACAGCTCTCATCTTTGAGGAATTCATCAGAATGGGGGAAGCAGGAACAATGATACCTCACAGTGACTGGGAGGCCAAAAAAAAGTTGACATGTGAGAATGAAGAGAAGAAGATTCTGTTCATTTCATGATACCCAGTCAGGGGTCGGGAGAGTTGAGATTTGAGGCCAGGACACAGTAACCATGGAGAATCAAAGGCAGGGCCATGTCCCCATCTGAACTACATCAAAGGGATTCCAGACAACTGTGTGTCAATTGTTTTCTGTCCTCAGCCATTTGGAAGCCCATTTTCCCCTCCTCCTTAAATATCTCATTCAGCTTCTCACAGTGGCACCTGCAGTCTCCATAGATCCTGCAGCCCACAGAGATGTGCTGGAAACACTGAAAAACTACCTCAACCAGCTAAGTGCCTTGTCAACTAGTACATCTCATTAATCTTACCATTATCCAGGCTAACAGAAGACTCCTTCCTCTCTTCCCACCCAACTCTGGTCTCTCACTATTCCCTTCTCTTTCACATCTCCCTTTCTAACTAAGTAAGACTCTCCCATAATTCATTTTCTTGAGTGGGTAAGCTGAGTTCCTATGTATGGCGGGGTGAGGGACATATACTAAAATCTCAACACCAACTAATGTCTAAAATAAAGAAAGAACAACCAGATAAGCAATAGATTATATTTTTATTTATCTACCTAGTTCCTTTTTATATAAAAGTATTGGTTTTGATTCAAGTCCTTGGTGTTTATGAGCTCAAAATAACTCTGATGTACTCTAACCTGCCAGGAACAGCACGGACTGTTTTGGGTTTTGTACTGTAGAGAAGCATGTCCTCTGTTATAATTGTGTTTTAAATATGTCCCCTTGCTCTGGTAAGGTCGTGCTGTTAGTTTCTTACTAGCCACCTCTAAACATCCGTGGAACAAGGTAAAATATAAAAATTAAAATCATATACAAATGAAAAAAAAGAAGAATGTGGAGTAGAACTAAAGACAGCCTAGGGGAAGACAAGAAGGGCTACTAATACAACTGAGTCCATGGGAGCTACTATAAAAAGGCTGGGTAGAAGAGATAAAAGCTGAAAGGGTACAACACACACAATGATTTTTTAAAAATCTGGGCAAATGAGGATCTAGTCCACTCAACACCAGAAGTGGGAAACTGCCCTTCAGACTTGTGGCATTTCATACTCACAGGAGTCAACCAAAAAAACCCTCTTTGTCCTAATAGCTGGTTTGTGATTAAACACCAATTAACTTAAATAAATTGATACAAACAAACTTACGTCAAAACCATGATGAATTATTGGAATAAACGAGAATGTGCATTTGGGAGAAAGCCCGGAACCTCTGGAATAACAGAATTAGAAGTTTCCAGAGTGCTGCTTCCCTGGGGGTCCTCTGGGAAAACCTGGTTTCATGGGGGAAAATAAATCCAGCCTCTTGGCTTGAGAAGTGGCTGTCCCCGGATGGAAGTAGGACCATCAACATCCTTCACCCAGGAAGCGAGAACAATGGCTCCCTTCTGAGATTTGCAAACTTCCATTAGTATCTGCATGGCCAATTCAGAGGAAAGAAATGTATGGTAGCGGGGTGGGCAGAAAATGTAGTTTCTTCCCTGATTCTGCATGCCTTGGAAACTTGACATACTGTATGGACCAAAATAAATAAATAAATAAAAGCCCTTAGAGTCTCAGGGAGATATTTCTAGTCATTTTCCAGGATGTCTCTTCATTTTTAACTTCTTCCATATGCTTTGCTACCCGCAGACCCCAGCCGCAGCGGCAAAGGCAATCTATGCTGCCCTGCCATTTAAGCGTGAGGAGCCCCGGCTCTATTGAAGCTTGTCATCGTGCCTATTAGCTTGATGTCTTTATTCACAGACCATCTGTACCACCGAGAGATACAGAGGCAGCTAATGTCAATATGAACAAATGCCTCCTCTTTTACAAGAAATGTCAAACACAGGACAGGCTAAGAATGACCCCAGGAATACCAACAGATGTTCAGTACAAGCCTCTCAAAAATCAATCCTTTCTACAGGGACTAATTAAGATGAAATAAGGAGCAAAAGTAAAGAAATTTGTGTCATATTATCAGGAACTTCATCCTCACTTTCCAAGCTCATTATGGACAGATTGGCCTGTGCCCTTTGAAAAAATGCTAAAAGAGGGGCTGCGGCTACCAGGGCACCAGGGAGAGGTTTCCATTCGCCTCCAGTTCCAAACTGCAAAGAGAAAATTGCTCAAAAAAAGTGTTACTTTCACAGGCTGATTTAAACAATCACACAAAGAAAGCATCTATTTTCAGCAAGTCTCAAAAAAATAAACAACAGGATGGGAAAGATATGACTGCAATATTTTTCCATCTAAAAGGGAATCAGAGGGTTAGGCATCCTGGCCTTAAGAGTCCAGGCTGATGGGGCCACGGAATGGGCATCTCCTGCAAGGTAAGTGAATGTCTCCTGCACTCTAAATTTTTCAAATATTTTCATCCTTCATAAAAGGGCAGAATCTTGGGTATGTGTTAGCCTCCAATGAGCATAGATCGCCATTTCCTGAATTTTAAACAGCTTGCTTTTGCCTTTACATAAGGTAATATGTGCCAACCAGAATATCTGCTGTTCTTCATAAAACTGTCTCACACTCTGTTTGGGTAATAACATTAGCACATTTTATCCTCATAGAGTGGTCCTCAAACATATCCCTGACAAAACACATAGTGAATGATTATATTGAGCCCAACCTACTCCCAGGAGAGGTCACTTAAGGTGAGATGCCATTCTCCTTGAAGTAATTAAATGTGCCCCTTTTCCCCTGCTCCAGAAATTATAGAGGAAGGCAGGCAACATGTATCTACTCTCTAATTTACATGAATTTACATCATTCACAAACTTTAGTATATTACCATAATCAGCATACCTGTGCTTGTGGCCGCTCTCATAAAATGATTCCCAAACTTTACCACTGAATCATGGTGAGACCTCCAAATACCTTTAAGGTATGCTTTCTCATTAATCTACAGCAAAGCCTTGAGCCACTTCCACAACATCATGGATCCCCCATACTATCTCCACCATAAAGCTATGCACACAAAGAGATGGGTCAACACCTTGAAAAGATGGGTCCTCTTTGAATGATAGAAGAGGCTCAGTTTTTGACATCTTAATCTATATAGCAATGGGAGAAAGGCCCAATGATTTCATGATCCACCAAGGTCTCTGCTTCACTCTCTACTAAAAGACATCACCACTCCTCCACCAGCACTGCGCCCCAAGAGAACTTGTCAGTAGACTGGATGCTACAGTAAGGACTGGGCATCACTTTGTGTCATGTCTGCCAAAGTTTCCCCAAATTTTTCTATCAGTTCATAGAAGGGTTTGGTCCCAGAACATGGCCTTTAACAGTGGAAGTGACTCAGTCTTTTGTACCTTTCCCTCAAAGATCCTAAGAGCCGGGCTTCAACTGATGGCTCTTGGAACTCCATGTCACTGTCTGCTTTTCCTGTAAAGCTGTATGATGCTGGGGTGAAATCTGTGGCGGAAATCAAATACTAGAACTCTAAAACAGATGAGCCTATTTTTTTTTAAATCTGTAGTTAATTCCCCAAAGCTTATGCTGTACAATCACAGCCTGGAGAAGCCATCACTAGGAGGGTTTTGCCTACAAATCACCTGTTCCGTAATGCTGCCCTGGGGACTCTGTTATTCCTCTGAAGGCTTGTACTTCACCCTCATTGGACATGGATCTCTTGTAGGATTTCTCCAACAAGAAAAAGAGTTATTTAAGAACAATCCAATTAAAAATTCTACTTACTCTATTTAAAAATTCCACTTCAACTGGGGTTTGAAATTTTGACCTGGAGGTCAAAATGCTTATGGGAATGGAAGGTTGGAATATGATAAGGGAAGTAAGACACAGTCTTGTTGAGAAACTCACATCTAATAAAATGCCTTAGACTTCTTTTTTTTTTTAAAAAATATATATATTTTTATTGATTTTAGAGAGGGGAAGGGAGAGGGAGAAAGAAACAGAAACATAAATGATGAGAGAGAATCATTGATCTGCTGCTTCCTGCACGTCCCCTACTGGGGATCGAACCTGCAACCAAGACATATGCCCCCGACTAGAATCTAACCCTGTGATGGCGAACCTTTTGAGCTCGGCGTGTCAGTATTTTGAAAAACCCTAACTTAACTCTGGTGCCATGTCACATATAGAAATTTTTTGATATATGCAACCATAGTAAAACAAAGACTTATATTTTTGATATTTATTTTATATATTTAAATGCCATTTAACACAGAAAAATCAACCAGAAAAATGAGTTCGCGTGTCACCTCTGACACGCGTGTCATAGGTTCGCCATCACTGATCTAACCCAGGACCCTTCAGTCCGAATGCCGACACTCTATCCACTGAGCCAGACAGAGTAGGGCTGCCTGAGACTTCTTATCAACAGACTCACCCAGGGCTTGTTATGTAAAACTGGGAAGAGGGAGACTAGGTGTCCAGTCCTGAGTTCCACGAGGCAAGTCATTGATTGACCGTCTCCAAGCCTGTTTTCTTACCTGTAATCTAGGTCACCCGAATTCAAAGTTTTCTACAGTTCACACTAGATCCACACACTCTAGTTCTATGAACCCATTCTAATCCTCCATATTATCTTTTCTAAGCAGAACACTCCAGATAGTTTATATGTAGTGGCCCCAGAAGCAGTAAGTGTCAATATCAGCTCTACCAGTTTGACTTGCACTTCACCCATAGCAGAGGGAAGCATTTGTTCTGGTGCATCTGAAGGAACACACGTGCTTCCACAGGTCTCATGTGGGCATCCCACAGTAATACCCTTGGGGGCCACCGTGGCCCCATCCCATCCCATCTCAGCACATAAACCGTGAGGGATAACTCGCCATGTCACTCTGTGCCTTCTGCATGTCCAAGCTGGCAGTG
Source organism: Myotis davidii (assembly GCF_000327345.1). Classification (NCBI taxonomy): domain Eukaryota; kingdom Metazoa; phylum Chordata; class Mammalia; order Chiroptera; family Vespertilionidae; genus Myotis; species Myotis davidii. The sequence goes on from NW_006284436.1 coordinate 3,098,303, forward strand.
CTTGCGGCGGCACCCAGGCCCTGAGAAACATCTGCAGTTGTGTGCTTCTTCCTCGCTTCCGTTCCCATGATGCTCTGTGAGCCTGCTCGGATCAGAAAAAGGTCGCAGGCTCCATCTGGCCGCCCTGCCCCCCTCCATTCTCTCCCTCACCACTCCCGTTCCCCCCCAAGGAGTTTCTGCCCATTTTGTCACTTCCACCTGTTCTGACAGGTTCCCCTGCCTGACCCCAAGATAGCCCTCGGGACATTAATCATATAACAGCCGGAGCCGTGAAAGAAACAAGGGTTTGGCTGGATACTGTTACCGTCTCTGTCACCTACTAATCATGTCCTATGACACGGAGGGGCTTAATCAGATGGTCTGCTTTCTCATTAATCATCCTGGGCTCACTCAAACTTCACAGAGAGATTAAAGTTTAGCTCCGCTGGCTGCCCGCACCTCCTCCCTCCCACCCGCCGCTGAAGCAGTTTCACTGGGGGTAGGTTTCAGGTTCCTTTTTCTTTGCCAACTGGCTGGGCCACTGAAGTGTCAGATGCCTACCAACCCCACAATACTCAGGAGGAGGAGGGCAATGCCTTGCTTCCTTTCTATCCTCCCCTCTCTGCCTCCCAACCCTCATATACATTCAGAGACATGGCGATTAGAACCCCACTTAATGGCAAGGCTGGGAACCACAGACCTATAGGCCTGGGATAGAGGCAAGTGATAATTTGTATACATATGGACTGTAAAGAACTCATAAAGGAGGCTTTTCCTGTGTTTACCTAACAGCAAGGGAAATGAAATGAAACAATCATGCTAAAAACCCCGAGTCATTCAAACTGCATGTGTGGCACAGGTGGCTGGAAAGGCACTCTGCCCCAGGGTCCCAGTCCAGGCTCCCCCGTCACTTGCCAGTCTGTTGAAATGATAGCTTCAGGCAAGTCATTTCTGACTTTATTTTTAGCCTGTATCCTTTACACATTCTTTCCACACCAAAATAAAAATTACTGAAAGGACCCTCCCAAAATACCCTGTACGTGAGAGCCCGGATGCATCTGAGCTCAGCTGAGTCTCACTGTTTGCAATTTTCCGCGCTTCAAAGGGAAAAAGCAAGTCCCGGCAAAGGGCTTCTCCCCGAGTATTGGTTTTGTGCTTGCTGCGGGGGCTGTTGACTTTGCAGCGCTGTATGACTATGGGAAACAAGGATAATATTTGCCCTCGGAGCCAGGAAAGAACAAATATTTTATCAACATCTAAATCATCTCTCATCTGCCGGGGAGGAGGGGCTGGAAGCTCAGCTGCGCACACGTAAGCCGACAAGGTCGGGAGGATCTTCAGGGGAACCTTCTACCTGTGCAAACTTGACCTTTCAATACCTGGGACCGTGTCCATTGAAAAGCGACCGGTCGGTGAAAAACCAAAACACTGCTGTGGTTCCCGGTGCCCCCAGGACCCTGAGCCCAGAGGAACTGCCCAAGTGCCACGATGCTGCCCTTTTCATTTCCAAATGTGGAAGCCAGGCCTGGGACCTGGGAAGGTGGGGTATTTCTGTGGATATTTTGAGGGGGCTGAGGGCTTGCCCTGTTGTTATGTTTGTTTCTATTCACTCATCCTCCACCACTAGCCCAGAAATGACAGTAGGTGGAAACACTATCTTTCATTACACAAAGTATAAATAGTGTAATCTATCAGCGCCGTCAATCACAATGATTGATTACAGGCTGTCATAGAGAAGAGTGACATATTAGAAAAGTTTTGTTAACAATGCCTATTGCTAGTCAGCCTGCCACAGAGGCTGGTGATTAATGTGTTGTCAGCCTGTAATCCCACACCCTTGGCTAATGAGGCAGGAATTTATCATCTTTACAGAGTGGCAGATGTCAGGGAGAAAGGAATCCAAGTGCTGGAAACAATATACTTTTTCTTACTAGGCCTGACAAGTCTGACAGGCCCCCAAACCCCACAAAGCAGCTTTGTATAAGCACCAACTTAAAACGAGGAACTTTTCACTTGGCATCTTCGCTTTAAATAGTGCTGCGAGCCAGCCTCGATGCCTTCAAAACATAAAAAAAAAAAAAAGAAATAGGACGTGGAGAGAGGAGGGCACAGTGCTGAGTTCTGTGAACTTTGCACCCCGTTCCTGACAGCCGGAGACCCCAGGAAAGGTTGCCATGGCGAGCAGACAGCTTTCTTTGGAAGAGAAGCCCAGAGTGACGTTTCACTTTTACCTGTGAACTTGTGTCTGATGGTGGCTGGGACAGGACCTTCCCTTTCACTGCCGTGGGACACATCTTGCTTTTACCTGGAGACACATCTTGCTTTCTAGAAACACTGCCCTTTCCCTTAGGGATGTGAAATGAGGGGGATATGAAAGGCAGTTCTTCACTGGTCACGAAAGAGCAACCGCAGGAAGAGAGGACCCTTGGAAAATGACTTTCATGGATACTCAGCTCTTATTAGAAACTATTAGTTTAGGCTGATATTTTCCTCCTCACCTTGTTCCCTCCCACCCACTGCTTCCATTTTTCACATGGGAAGTGACTGAAAGTTCTCTAAACCTAGGAAATTCAAGCCCAGTAAAGAAGGAGAATGCTCTAGAAGCCCTTTGAATAAATGCCTTGTCCCTGGGCATCCTATCCCCACAACCAGACCTGCCACGTCTCCACACGAGTCAAACAGCAGCAGAGCCTGGATGTCTAAGACCCTTTGGGGCAAATTTTGGATTTTTTTTCTAGACATGATGTGATGCCTTTGAATCTTGGCTGTGCGTTTCAACTTTGTAGAATGGAATACTGTCCATTCTGTTCTACATAACTTCTAAGCAGCACCCCAACACAGGAGACACCCCATCTTTTCTATGGGGCCCTGAGGATGTTTCCAAACTGGAAGATTGAAACTGTTCTCTCAGCACTGATGCATCTGCCCATCCTCCCGCTGGGAGCAGGGAGCTGAGAGGGGTGGCCGTCTGGTTTGTACCAGACCTGTACTGCTCCGGACCAGTGCCCTGTGAGATGCAGTGTGTTGCTTGTTCTCATGTCAGTCTCCAAGGAAAGGGGCAAATCTTAAGTGGCAATATTCTGACGGATGTAATCCTTTCTCAAACACAGATACCTCTGCTAATGTACACAGATACAATGAAAAAAAAAAAAACCCACAAAGAGGGAGACAGCAAGCAGAGGAGAAAAACTCTGCCTTCTGTCAACAGCACCCTCAGGCTAGAACACGCAGCAAAGCAGTAAGTCATTTAATCTCCGAAAGGCAGCTTTCTGGCATTAAGATGCACGGGGGTCTCCAAGAGCCAGGACACACCCAGTGCATGAGAGATGGGCTTAGTGGGCCAGGAACCCACATGCCTAAGAAGAAAGCCAGGGCAATGCCAGCGCCTCCTGGGTGTTCCCCAGATCCGATGTGCTGAAGGCTGCAGATGTGCGGCGGGCCTGGGGTCAGGGGCTGGACAGCAGGAGGCTCCGGGTGGAAATGCCCCGCAAGCTCTTTGGGGGGACCTGCACCAGAGGCAGCTCAACCCTGATGCTAATCAGAGGGCTCTGAGTGAAGGGTGACGAGGGCCGGCGCCAGCTCCACTCTGCCCAGGCCACTGTAGGCCTGGCCGCAGATCTCACTTAGTGATAAGCCGGGAGCTGGACAGACGGCCCTCTACCCTTATCCTGCGTGTCTGCTGTGCCGGAGGGAGGTGCTGAGTGAGGGCAGGGTGTTCTGTGGGTCTCCCCCAGACTCCTTGCCTCTCAGCTCCAAGGAGATAGAGCCTCCATCTGGCCCTCCCAAGGCCAGTCCCTCCTGGCCTGCCAGCCTCCTCCCCCACCTTCCTGCTCCCTCATGCAGCTTTCATTAACTCCCTCAGCCAGCAATTTCCATCCATTTGACGACAGATTAGAAGTGGAATTCAAAAAGAAAGTCACTTGACCTCCCATAATGTGCTTCTCTTAATTACATTAAAGATTTTCAACTGCAACCATACTGGGTTTGACAGGTAAGGTTTTAATCAACTTCAGGTGGCCACTTTTAAGTGCGCCTCAGACTGGTGCCAGGGCGTTGGCGTCACCTCCCCTCCCAACGTGGTTCTAATTTAAATGGCTAATTTTGACACGAGAAAAGAGGGGAGCCTGCGGAGCCCCCACCACATCAGTGGGGGGTGAGTTCTAAATTAGGATTAGTGCAGCAAGCTGAAGCATGGTTGGAGGTTTATTTTATGGAGGTTGGAGTAAGTAAATAACATTTATCCTTTGTATACGTCTGCATATAATTACAGTAAAGTTTTCTTGTGTGTTAAATTATACAAACTCTTCAAAAGTGGGTGCCTAATGTCTTTTTCTAAAGCTGTGTTATTATTTTGGTCAAAAGTTATTTACATTAAACAAATTCAATTTACTAAACTTTGACATGTTTGCACAACTGCATATAATTTATGCTGGAAGTCTGAACCATGACTTTCAAATGAACTTTCTCCTCCTAACGCGGTGGATCCGGGTTTCAATATGGAGGTGTGATGGCTTGCGGGACCAAGTTTTTGTGGCCATTTTAAGTCATTTCATTTTTCTCTCCTAAAGTCATTCGTTAAATGTTTATTGAGTACCTACTGTGGCCCAAGCATTATGGGCCAGGATGCTCAGGATGTAATGATGAGCAAAACAAATATGATTCCTATCTTGAGGAGCTTACAGATTATTTCAGGAAACGTAAGTGCAGTAACACGTGAAGACGTGTTAAGTTGCAAAGGCAACAAGGACTAGAAAGGAGAAGTGCATGCTGCTTGGGGGATCCACAGAAAAGCAGGGATTGGGCTTGTCTTAGAGCAGCGGTTCTCAACCTGTGGGTCGCGACCCCTTTGGCGGCCAAACGACCCTTTCACAGGGGTCACCTAAGACCATCCTGCATATCAGTTATTTACATTACGATTCATAACAGTAACAACATTACAGTTATGAAGTAGCAACGAAAATAATTTTATGGTTGGGTCACAACATGAGGAACTGTATTTAAAGGGCCAGAAGGTTGAGAACCACTGTCTTAGAGGCAGGCTTCCCTGAGAAGGCGATAATGTGAGCTGAGAACAAGACCATAAAAATTACAAAGTCAATGAGATTACTACTTAGAGAGGAAGTTCCAAGTGTGTTAGGCAGAGGGAACAACATGGGCAAAGTCCCATGGTATGACATGGTATGATAGAGAATGGTAGTTGAGAGATACCATAAAGAAGGTGAGTATGTGTGAGGGATGCTGATGACATGAGATGGAGCTGGAGAGTGGGTAGCAGGGCCCGGCTCCACAGGGTGGCCAGGCCATGTGAGGGAGTTTGGTTTTTATCATAAAGGCAAACTAAGCCATTGCAAGGTTTGAAGGAGGAAGATTACCTGATGATTTGTTTGCATTTTGCAAAGATCTGTTGAAGGGAGCAATATAGACGGTGAGGGGCAAAAGACAGATTGGTTTGAAAGCTATTATAGCAGTCCGAAAGTTTTAAAAATACAAACCACAAACACGATATGGCTTTAACTAGGGCAATGATGGCAAAGGATGAACATGAATGGCTTTAAGAAGTGATAAGGAAATAAAACTGGCAGAATGTTGGGACAGATGGGCCACCTCTTAGACTTCTGACCTGCACACCTGCAGGGGTGGCGGTACCATTCACTGAGATCTCAGAGGTCTCTGAAGCAGGACCGTGTATGTGAGGAGGGTGAGGGGCCTTTGAGGCATCTGAACCATGTCAAGAAGTCAGAGGCCCCTCTCTGGAGCTCAGAGGACACATGCCCAAGGGAATGTGGGTATTAGTTGAAGCTATGAATATGGATGAGACCACCAAAAAAAATCAAACTGAGAAGAAGAGAGGCTCTTGGGCCGAGCCTTGAGGCATTTCAATGTTTATTGGCCGTGTAAACATGGATGGTCCGTAAAGAGATGGTATGAAAGTGGCCAGGGAGGTGGCTGGTAAACCACCTGGGTCATAAAAGCCAAGGGAAGTCATTGTGTCAAGAAGAAGGGCTGAATAAGTGTTACTACTGCTGGAAAACCAAGCAAGATACACACTAAAGGGTCTGTGGGGTTTAGCAACTTGGCGGTCACTGAGGAGCTGAGGTAATGGTAGAGCAATGAGCTCAGAACCCACACTGACCTAGACCAGAGTAAGTTGTTGAATAAATTGAAGGTAAATAAATGGAGACTGTGAAAACAGACACATCTTTTGAACAGTTTGGCACTGAAGAGGGAAGAGAAAGGGCTGCAGAGGGCTGTGGGTAAAGTGGATATTTGTTTAAAGGAGAGAACTGAGAGTTCTCAAAATCTGATGGGAAAGATTGGGTTGTGAAGGAGAGTTTGACTGTACAAGATAAAGAAGGAAAAAATGAGTCTGCTTCCACCAGAGGGGAAAGGAACTGATGGTATCCATCCTTAGATAGGAGGCAGGCTTGATTGATTTTGCTATAGAATCCTGGAAGAGATTTCTCTTGGGGATGGAATGCACATTTCTTTTGTCAGCAGACCAAAAGGTATCTAAGGATGAAAGCCTTGTCACTGACAATGGTAAAGTCATCAAACGTCTTTGTCGGGCTTGACACAGTGGTCAGCACTTTGGAAGGAGGGGAGAGAGGGGACAGTCCATGCCCAGGCGCACTGGGAGTCCAGGAGACTATGCAACACTGACAGTAGGCTGGGGCACCTGGCCTATTGCTGAGATAGGCTACTGCCAACTCGAGTTAGGACTATGAGGTATGTGGATGAGCAGGTGGCATTTTGGTCTGTTTTTCACATTTTTACAACTTCTCTGTTCTTTCAGGAATATGCTGCCCATTGACCAACAATTATCTATGCTTGACCTTGTGGAAAATAGAGAGAAAGTAAAAATCATAACTGTCATTTTTGCATCATTCACAGAGCAATTGCAGAATTGAGACAAACCTCTTTGAAATAAGAACAATAATTCAGCCAGAGTACTTCCAAAATGTAGAGAAAAAAAGTTGGTCAGGGAAGGCTTCTTGGAGGAGGTAGCACCTGAGCTGTGTGGTAGGTTAAGTAGGATTTGAAATGGTGCTGAGTAGAGGACAGGGCATTGAGCTCTACCTCCTGTACTTCACTTAACATTTTTTTCTAATACAAATATTTGAAAGAAAAATAAGAAAATGCATGAAAATAAAGAAAATAAAGAAAATAAAAATCACCTCCAATAGTGTCCAGTACCCAGAAACACACATGATTAACATTTTTCTTCCATTCTTCTTCCTAATTGTGTATGTGTGGGTGTGTATGTGTATCTGAACACACATATCACATGCACATCCACATGCAACATGGATCTGTTTCCCCTAGTCTACTGGTTTCTAGTTAGCTTTCTGAGCATCTCATTGAAGACTAATGGTTGTTTTACATTACAGACATGCATAATGTAGACATAAAATTCCTCCACAATCCCATCTCCAGCGAAGACCACTTCTAGTCCAGTCATGGAGATACCTGCGGTGAGGTTGGGCCTAAGGTAGGTGCACCAGTGACTCTCTGATGACAGATTTGTTGACTGGCCAGTTGGATCAGAGACACCATTACTGAGGAATATCTATCCAGTCTCCCTGTCTCTAGTGACGAGACATAAAGAGGCTGGCATTTCCCCAAGCTTCAAACAAGTGGAGATTAAGCTGCCATACTTCCATTTGGTAAAATTTCTTACTTCTCCAAATATTTTTTAGACTCAACAGTAATTCTACCTTATACTATGGGTGACAAGACTGATCTTAGGATAAAGACTTAATGGATCTGGCTCATTCCTTGCCTAGAAAAGATTATAGTTCCCCAGTGGGGGGAAATATCCAAGGACAGGGTCACAGAAGGAACCAAAATTCAACACATATAGTTCACATGAAGAAACTATAAAGAAAGGACTCCCTAAAAGGCAGGGTCAAAGGAGCCATGTAGGCGTGTTAAGGGACCCAGAGGCCAGCAAGAGGGGAAAGCTGGTACCACCCCAGGACAGAGGGCCAAGGGATGGAAACAGGGCTGACAGACACCAGAGAACCGCAGTCATGGAGGAAGGTCTCCCTTCCTCAGGGGAGATGGAAGTACAGCATGGATGGGCTGTAGAAAACCAAGAGTTACTTTCAGTGCATTCTAGAAACAGGAAGAAAGTGAGGTCCTGGTCCAACCCCAAAAGGCCCAGACTGCCATGACTGAGATGACTGAGGCCATGACTAGGAGGCACAGAGCACTGGGACATCAACTCCCTGCAGCTAGTCAGTGGCTGTCACCCTGTGGTCCCTGGGTCAGCAACCCCAGCATCACCTGGGAACCTGTAAGAAATGCACATTCTCCGGCCCACCTCAGACCTACTCAATTAGATATTCTGGGGTTGGGCCCAGAGAATGGTTCTAACAAGTCCTGCGAGCTTCAGTTGGAGAACCACTGCTCTAAGCTAACAGGTTTCTTTCCAAAGAGGTCTAATGAGCAACACCTGGAAGGGCCAGGTCAGCCCAGTCAAGGGCACTGATCAGCCATGTGTGGTCCGTTACCCCATATCTTACAGCCACCTCCCTGCGCCCCCCATTAGAGAAGGCCCAGAAGCTGAGAAGCAATGAGGCTCTTGCGAAAGTCCCATGATTGAAATGAGCTCTCGGAAGCTCTCACTGCGTCCGGGCAGAAATAGCTGCTCTGGGACACCAGGGGGATATTTTAGAATGATGGAGGCTCCGTTACCAGCAGCCTCTGCCTCTGAGGACTATCTCCTCACTCTGGCAAAAGAATGGACACGACCAGGACTCTGCTATTGCTAACAACATTGGGAGATGATGTATTTCCGCTAATGGCACCTTCTGTTGCTACACAGAAGCGGCTCCAGCTCCCTCTCATCCCACAGAGAGTCTGGCAGCCTCCAGAAGATATAATAGAGACCCGTGGACATTTGGAAGATGCACTACCCAGGAAGGGTGTTTTCAATTTGATTTACCTTCCATCTCCTACAAGGAACCGATAGTTAGTACCACACTGCATCACAAGCCCAGCACGCATCCCGAGTGGGCCTGGGGGAGACTAAATAACCCTTGTCAAGTGTAGGAAGGGTAATCACATGGATGCTTGTGACTGGCTCCTCCAAAGACACAATAACCGAGAATTAGCTTAAGTACAGCAGCAGGGACTCAGGAAGGAAATAGGGAAATGACACGGGGATATTTTATGGTCAGAGATCAACAGGGGTTCCCCTCTACTGCCCGAAGAACGAATAGTTTGTGAATGCCTTCCCGGTACACTATGGCCAGGCTTAAAGTAAAAGCAATTATTTAAGGGTTAAGGAAGACCTCCAGCTTTTAGACATACTAAAGGAAAATATTCAGAAGCCTGGGTCTGTACTGCGGAAGCATAGCACACACAACATTGGAAAACCTCTAACATGTGACACATGCCCACGTTTATTCACTGGCGCTGATAACTACTGAAAGCAGCAGAATTAGTTCAAACGGAGGTCACATGTAAACAAGGCTTGTGTTCATTCACACAATCATTTTTTCATTTAGCAAATGCTTATTGGGCACTGTGTTAATTTTCTAGAGCTGCTCTAAAAACTCACCACAAATTTGGTGACTTAAAACAACCAAAATTTATGCTCTCACAGTTCCGAAGGCCAGAAGTCTGAACTCCAGGTGTCAGAAGGGCCCTACTCCAATAGCTCTAGAGGAGAACCCTTCTGGCGTGCAAAGAGCCGATTCCAAAGGAAAAACCGGAGGACTGGTTGTGAAAGAGATGGGTTTATAGGATGTACATGCGTACCTGGGGCAGCCGACCCGTGAAGTTTTCTGCAACCTGAACTTTTTCAGTACAGGGTTATATGCAGTTCAGAAAATAAAGCAAACCGGGGTGTGCACAGGGTGGGAAACATGCTCATGTGCAAGCGTTGTCAGATCACAATGCTAGCTGTTTTCGCTGCTGTTTCATGAGCAAGGAGCTGGCCAGGCTCCCGAAGTCTCACAGTCCACTTACTGACGGCCTTCATCACATTCCCACAGGCTGGGAGGGAGCGGTGTAGCATGGAAGGGCCAATGTTCTCAAACACCATCTACCTTCCTGCCTCTTCCAGCTACTGTGGGTTCCTTGGCCTGGGGCAACACAACTCCAGATCTGCCTCCACCTTCCCAGAGCTTCCCCCTGTGTTTCTGTTCCACATTCCCCTTCTCTTACCTTGTAAGAACTTAATGAATTAAGGGCCCATCCTAATCCAGGATGATTTCATCTTGGGAATCCTTAACTCAATTAAACCTGTAAAAACCCTTTTACCAAATACGGTCACATTCACAGGTCTCAGTAGACATCTTGAGGGGAGGGTAGTAATTGACCTATTATAGTCACTTGCTATGAACTTGGCATTGTTTTAGGAGTTTAGATTACATCAGTGAAAAACATATAACAAAGATCCTGCTTTGGTGGAGCCATGGAGACAGGAATGAGCCGCCTGACGTGGACTGTGGTCCTGGATGGATGCAGCCAGACCACAAACCTGCAGATGGGAACTGGGGAAGAAACACCCTCCTTCTCTCTCCTCCAGCTTCCTGATCTGCTGGTATCTCTCCTTGTCCAAACCCAACCAGAAGCCAGAGGGCGATGGAGCCTGGGAGGTCAGGGCAGCATCCCCCCGACACTCCTAGGACAGAGATTAAGGTAAAGAAGAGCAAACATGGACTGGGGTGACAAGCAGGGACAGTGACACTGCCAAGCCCAGTGCCATCTGGGGATTCTGTGTAGGGGAAAAGAGCCATGACCTCGCCTGCATGGTGCTTATGCTCTGGG
>NW_006284437.1:0-3894 GCF_000327345.1 Myotis davidii
AAGAAGAAAAAAAAAGGAAAAAAAAGAAAAAAATTGCTTTCTTAATTAAAAGGTGAAAAAAAATAATTGCAGTAGTGAAGGTCCTTCGGTTCTTCTATTCTTCAGACTGGCTCGCCTTTATTCCTGCCAGGTATTCAGGAGAGTGTTGAGTTTCCCTGTGATACACTGTTCCTCTGTGTTGTAAACCACAGTCCTTATTTTAAAGCAGGTTGTATTTGTTTCCCAGACTGCCTTATTTTGTGTTTAGCAAAGAGTCAGTTTGTGGCTCAGCCTCTGGGTGGCAGTGTTCTGGGGTTGGCCTCTGAGGCTATACAGCATTGAAAATCCCTCTATAGACCAGACCCTGTTAACTCCCAGGGGCTGATCAGATTATTTTAATCCTTGACCTTGTTCTGGGTGGAATCTGGGTGTGGCTGGGCTCTTTGCCTGGTGGCTGTGTGGGGGGGGGAGTCTCACTCTCCGGAGAGAATGGCTGCCCCAGTCCTGGGCTAAGGGGCGTCTCAACACTCAATTCTCTGCCACCTCTCCTGGTCCCCCCTCTCTCCTCAGTCTCTCCCCGGATTCCACTCCTACGCACCCTCTCCCTCTCTTCAGCACAGGTGAGTGTCTGTATCCGAAATGTCCCATGAACAGGATTCGGCGAGAACAAACAAACACTGGCTGCGGAAATGGGGAAGGCTTGGTTTCTGTAAACTCTTCTTTTACGGGCACTGCATGGTCAGGTCAGCTCTTCAGGCTGTCCCCTTTAGGCTCAGTCCTCCATGATCACAGAGTCCAGCTCTCAAATCTCCTGGCGGTGCCAGGAATCCCGCGGATCGCCTTTCCCCAGTCAGGGGCTGTGCCTGTCCCAAGGGACGCGGCTGTCTGACACGACCTGGGACGCGTCTGCCTATATCGCCGCCATCTTCTTTCCTCTACAGGGTGTTTTTAATTTCTACTTTGATCTCACTGCTCACCCAATCATTATTTAGTAACATGCTATTCAGCTTCCAAGTGTTTGAGTTTTTTGGATTGTTTTTATTGTGGTTTATTTCTAATACTAGAACTTGCCAGAGGAAGGGAAGCCCGGTGCCTGTGGCCAGCCAGAGGGAGCGAAGCCCAGGTGCCTGCGACCAGCTTAAGGAGGGAATCTTGGGTCCTGGGTGAGCAGTGAGGCAGAGGCTGTTAGGGGCTATCAGGCCAGCAGGGGAGCAGTTAGGGGAGATCCGGCAGGCAAGCAGAGGTGGTAAGGGGTGATTAGGCAGACAGAGGTAGTTAGGGGTGATCAGGTAGGCAGAGTTAGTTAGGGGCAATCAGGCAGGCAGGCAGAGAGGTTAGCAGTGATCAGGCAGGCAGGCCAGTGGTTAGGAGCCAGTGGTCCCAGATTGCTAGAGTCAGTCGGACATCCCCTGAGGTGCAGGCCAGGCTGAGGGACCCCCCACATGAATTGCACATACCAGGCCTCTAGTATACATATATTAATATATACACTTTCAATTATTATTACTTTCAATTATAATTTTCTATTTTTTATTAGTTTTGTTTTTTACTTTTCTTCTTATACACTCATTCTCTTCCTACCTCCTCTATCCTGAATTGTGGCCATTTTCCCATTCATTCAATTCATTTACCTTATCTTCTGGAAAGAAGCTCTGCCTCTTCAGTTTCAGCTTCCCTCCTTCTTTTCTGGGTGTTTGTTGTTTGCGTTTTTTGGATTAGTTGTTTGTTTTTTTGGAGTTTTCTCCCCATATACATATATTTTCCCCTTCTATCTTCTTTTTCTTTTCTCTCTTACCTTTTTTTCTCTTCTCAATATAATTTTTGCACTCTTTTCTCTCCCCTAATTCTTTTTTCTCTGGTGGTCACCTTTACTTGGGGTTATCAGTGTTGTGAATACATTCATATTTGGTGCCCTCTGTGTTGTGTCTTGTTTAGTTGCACTTTGAGCCTTTTAAGTCAATGTAGTAGAGTGAGGCACATAACCACAGACCCTGAGAGGATTAAAAAGGGGAAGTCAAAGAAACAACCCCCATACACAAGAAAAGGAGGAATCACCAGAAAAGGAAGCAAACAAAATGGGGGCAAACAATTTGTCAGAGAAAGAATTCAGAGCAATGGTCATAAGGACGCTGAAACAGATGGAAGACAAATTAAAAAACACATGTAAGAACCAAGAGGAAATGAAGAAGAACCAAGAAGAAATGAAAAATGAAATAGCTGCAATAAAGAACACAATAGAAAGCATCAACAGTAGACTAAAAGAAACTGAGGACTGCATCAGTGAGCTAGAAGACAAGGTAGAAAATAATACCCAAGATGAGCAGCAACTGGAAAGAAAACATAAAAAGCAAGAGGAGAGTCTAAGAGAGTTTGGGAAAACATGAAATGAAAAAACATCTGCATGATAGTGGTGCCAGAAGGAGAGGAAACTGAGCAAGGAAGAGAAAACCTGTTTCAAAAAATATTAACAGCCCTAACCAGTTTGGCTCAGTGGATAGAACATCAGCCTGCGGACTCAAGGGTCCCACATTCGATTCCAGTCAAGGATGTGTACCTTGGTTGCGTGCACATCCCCAGTAGGGGGTGTGCAGGAGGCAGCTGATCTATGTTCCTCTCTTATCAATGTTTCTAACTCTCTATTCCTCTCCCTTTCTCTCTGTAAAATAATAATAATAATAATAATAACAGAAAAATTCCCTTATATTTGGAGAAAAAAAATCTCACACAAACCCAAGAAGCTCACAGTCCCAAACAAGATGTACCCAAAAGACCGACACCAAAACACATTATAATTAAATTGACAAACACCAATGACAAAGTAAGAATCTTAAAGACTGCCAGAGAGAGTCAGAAAGTTACGTACAAGGGATCTCCCACCAGACTGTCAACTGATTTCTCAACAGAAGCACATCAGGACAGAAGGGAATGGTATGAAATATATAAAGTCATGCAAAACAGGGATTTGAATCCAAGAATTCTATACCCAGCAAGGCCAAAATTCAAAATTGAAGGAGAAATCAGGAGCTTCACAGACAAAAAAAAAAAAAAAGACAAAGGAAAAAGCTGGAGTAGCAACACTTATATCTGACAAACTAGTCCTCAAAGTGAAGGCCATAACAAGATATAAGAAAGGCCACTTCATAATACTAAAAGTAACAATTCAACAAGAAGATATAACTCTGGAGAAGCCAAGATGGCAGCATAGGCAAACACCGAAAATTGCTGCCTCGCACAACAACCTCAAAACTACAACTAAAAGACAAAATGGACATCATCCAGAACCACAGGAAGGCTGGCTGAGTGGAAATTTTACAACTAGAAGGAAAGAGAAAAGCACACTGAGACTCAGAGGAGGTGCAGAAGTAAAGTGCAGAGGTATGGAGGCGCACGGGAAAAGGCTGGCAACTGAGGACGTGGTTGTCTTTTTCAATCGGGAGGGAGACACAAGCTCCCAACTGCTCTGAACTCCAGTACTGGGTGAGTCTCTGGGGCCCCAGACTCATACAGGAGAAACTGGACTGTCTGACATCAGGCAGAACTCGAGGGCGGCTTTCTCTCAGAGGTGCTCGAAGCGATTACCCTGGGACACTGAGGCATGGGGCCTCTTAGGGCATGGCTGAGGATCAGCTATAGCTGTTTGCTCCACCCTGTTGATTCCCTGAGACCTGGCCCCACCCAAGCTGTGTGAAGAGGCTTTTGCATATGAATGGCCTGGCCCTTTGCAATCTAAAATTACATAACAAACTGCAGCTGGGTTAGAGAGACCCAGAACATCCAAAAGAAGGCCCAAGGCCCCACAGCAGCTTGCATTGCTTCACAGCTGGGCCTCATCTGGGCACCTCCAAACCTCAAACAAGGAAGAGGAATCTGCAAATCTCTTCAGAGCTCCTTCTGGGTAGCCTCAGGCAGAGGCTA
>NW_006284438.1:0-543 GCF_000327345.1 Myotis davidii
TCACACAGGACCACGTGGGGGCATTTTCGAAGATGGGCATTTTCGAAGAAAGACATGCCGCCAGAGGCGCGCTTGCCAGGCCTGGGGGGCGGGCACCTGGCACCACACTCCTGAGCCTCCCTCAAAAAGGGATTTAATTTCTCCACAGCTAGAAGAGATTTGCTCTCATTAAACTTCTTTGTAACTTCGTAATGAATGCTATATCCCTTTTTTTTGTGTGTGTGTGTGTGGCATCTTTTCCTAAGGCTTTATGGTGAGCCTTTTTACAGATGTGCAGCATTTGCTATCTCTGTATTTGGTTAAACGTCTGAGCCGATGATGTTTCCATCTCTCTCCCTTCCGTCCTCTCTGAAATCGATACTAAATACATATTAAAAATAAAAAAATAATAATGATGGTGAAATGGTTTAGGTAAATTACATGCCAATTGCATCCATACCCAAGTATGTTTTATAGCCAGCCAGCTAAAAATGCATTAAAAATAGAATAAATACATATGCTCTATATAGAAACCTATTTGACAAAAAATAGTTTGATATTTTA
>NW_006284438.1:5210-8034 GCF_000327345.1 Myotis davidii
GGCAAATCAATAAACACATACACAGAACTGGACTCACTCAGGAACAACACTACATGACACAGCCTTTCTCAGAAAAACACACCCTCATGGGCTCAGCTTTCACGCTTTCTATTCCTCACTCGGTAATATCCTGGCAGGCTTATCCTCACACTCAACTCCCCTACAACAGGACACTGCCATCTAAAGAAACACGACTGCTCTCTGCACCTGATATCACTTAAACAAACTCATCATTCTGAACCAAGCCACCTTCTTACCTCTTGATGGCATAAACACAGCCACCCAAAGACACTCTGCTTCACCTCACAGGGAAACTCCAAGGAACAGCAACCTCCCATGGATGGCCAAACAGGGACTTCCACGTTTGATAAATGACCTAACCTGAAAAAAAGAAGCAGCAAACATTTGCACAGTAGCCTTCACCGCACACGGTCAGAAGGAACCCCAAGCACACAACACACATTGTTCGGGGGCAAGGGGGAAGGGAGCCTCACATGCCTGCACAACACCCAACACAGGGCTGTCATACAACCACCCCCACAAGTCCACAACAGATCACTCAAACACCTGGCCACAGGACAGCTGAGCAAAGAGTGGGGACAGGGGACAACCCTGAAAACGGCACAGGACCAATGATCACACGAGCCACTTACCATCACGTCCCCTCCATAACTGTTCCTCTTCACCACACCCACCATTTCCTGAGGACCCGAGACATACTCACACAAACACATCGACCTCATGGCTCCCACCTGCGACCATTACAAACACACACATAAAGACTCAAAGCAACTCTTTGCAATTAGCAATGCCGATTCAACTACCTCTCACACCCATCTTTTTTTCTCTGCTGCGCTGCCCTCCCTCCCTCCCTCCTACAATCTCTACAAATCACAAGAACAAATATCCACAGTGCTTCCATACCCATTTAAAAAAATAACGGAGAGGGAGAACAATCCATGCAGTTCTGGGACACAGAGACAAGCACAACCGAACCCACAACAGCACTGGGGGAAATCACTACCAAGGGGGACTGGGACATAGAGACAAGCAGCCACCAACCCTCAAAAGCAGGGGGGGAAATCACTCCCAAGGGGTACCGCCAAGTGCTCAAATCCTGATGCTCACATAGATGCTTACCATGGACACACATCCTCCATTCCATGCTCCTCAACTAATAAAACATCATGAGACTAGGTCCCTACTTAAACACAACACACATCAACTCAAAACACCTCAAAGGATGACCAACCTCTCTCTCATAGCACATGCACAAACACCTCAAAACTCAAAAACACGCCAACCTCAAAACCCATCACCTCAGCCACTCTCCTCTCCAGGAGATCTTCCCTTCTCTCACATGCTCTCCCTCACTTCAACACCACGGAAGTTGTCACAGACCTTTCCAACAATCATGTCCAACTTCCAAAACGCATGCGGACACTCCTTGCTCTGGTCCATCACCACACAAAAGCTTCTGCCAACTCCTACACAAACAAAACACAAACAGCTTCATGCCCATCACCTTACCAACTCCATGGCCTCTTGCATCCTTTTCTTTGTCTGCAATGACAACAATACACACAAAGACAAACTCTACAAAACCTGAAACCACAACTACACTCCCAGCTCCCCTCCACAACCCCATCACCTAGGAATCACTCAGCTGCACGCTCCTTTTCAGGGAGGATCGTCAGCCTTCCACGTGCCAGGACACAGATCCATGCACAGCCTGCAGGACGCTCCAACCCATCCCACCTACCTTCCTCCCACATCAAAACCTATGGCACCAAGGACACTGCAACAACTGCACCCACCTGGCCGCTTCCATCAAAGGCAACAGCCAGCAAGGCCATTGGCCTTCCCTCCACCATCTAACACTAACGATGTTGGAAGCGGAGGGAGGGAGGGGGGGGGAAACAGGAAAAAAAAGAAAGCCAAAGTGCTGATAGGCCTTTTAGGACATGACCATCACACACTCTTACAATTGTAATGCATTAAGGACAGTTGGACACGCACAACGGAGGACGAATGGGAGCACTCTCACCTACCACACAATATCGTGTGGGGATCAAGAACACCACTGCACAGCAACACTCCACCGACTGATGACCTCCATGCTCCAAGACACACCAACAACATACACGCGTGCAAAAACACCTCTCCCTCAGGAAACAATAGCACGACACTCCCAAAAACGCCACCACCTACACAAGGAAGCACCCAAAAGAAATACATGCACCCACTCCCACAGCAAACGGTCAACAAAATCACAAAACAACTTACCTCCACGAACAACTCCTAGGTAAGTGGCCCAGGAAGGAACGCATGAGGACAGAGTGCTGAGGGATGACAAAGTGCTGAGGGATGACAAATGGTTTCCATCAGCCGCACACCAGGAGGCTCAGCCTCAGTAGCTACAAGGAACAGTGAGGAGAGTCAGCGACTTTTAAAGGGCTTTCGGCGGGATTTTCACAGGCGGGAATTTTTAGAGGCGGAGATTTCTTTGGGCATACCCGGAGGGGAGACAATCCAAAGTGCTCACCGAAACTCAACAGTGGGCTTCAGCAAGCGTAATGTCCACAGGGAAATGACCTGAAAAGCCAATCCCGGGGAGAAGGCGAGCATCTCAATGGCTCCGTCAAACCTAACAAAAAACAATCCATGAACCCTTGGGGCATTCTGGGACTCTCAGGGCCTCCCTTTCCTCAGCTACAGAGTGACCCACTGGCATCCCTACACCTAACCTGGACTCTCAGCGGACACGGCCTCTCAAGCTCACAAGGAACACAGCATATCACCTGCAGCTGCCACCCAGGTTCAG
>NW_006284438.1:8066-10765 GCF_000327345.1 Myotis davidii
GCAGGTGGGACATGCCTCCTCACTTCTAACCAGGTCTCATCCACAAAAACAGTCGTATCTCAGCTGTCCCACAGCACTTGCCCTTCTCCATCTGGGCTCACACAGCAGTGAACACCACTGAGGTCACCCCATCCCCACGTGGACAGGAGGCTGCCCTTCACAGGCCCTGGGACACACAAACCACCTGTCCTTGCAGCACACGAAACAACCTTCGCCTTCCTGACAAAAATCAACACCCAACAGTCTCACCTTCCTTTTCTCCTCCTGCAGGTCCCTGCAATCATGGATCACAGGCACACACAACACTCAGCCACATCTCCAAGCCCACACACACCGTGGGGCAGCGGACAGGCTCCATCCGAAACAACAACAGAAGTGAGGGCTCGATACATTGCACACATGTATCACACACACTGCACACACACCTCCAGGAAAACAAGCGCTGAGAGGACACCAGGCTCCCTGAGCACACACAAACCCTCGCCCTGCCTCCCCATTTCAACCTGCCTATTACCATGCAAACATCAACACCTTCCAGGCACAAACCACAATCGCCTGCCCTTTCAACATCCCCAACCACATTTCCATACCTGCGGGCCTTGACAAACCTCCACCCAAAACACCTCAACAATGGCTCAGCCACTGCTCCATACTGCTATCTCCCTAGGGAACTCCAGCGCTTGCATAGCAAGAAGAAAGACCTCACGCACAATTCTTTGCCAAATCTCCAAACTACCCTCTTCCTGAATTTCAAATTTTGGTTTTGCCCTTAGAAACGACTGCCTTATGCTGAAATGGACACTACAGTGGCTGCACAACAAACCCAGACGACACATGGAGGGGACTCGTTTCCTTCCACCAGAATAGGAAACACCTGTTAACGTAAAAAAACCATTGAAACCTGTAAAGACTTTTTGTGAGTTTATTTGAGCCAAACTGTCGATATATGCCGGGAAGCAGAACCTCAAGGAGTTGAGATAGTGCTCCAGAGAATGGCAGGGTTACATCCGTATTTATACATTTGCAATCAAAGGAGGAACATAGGTGGGTTACATGAAATTCATTGGTGATGGGAATGTTATCTTAGAGGCAAAAAGGCAAATGGGCTCAGTAAGGATCCAAGTTGATCTTGTCAGTGAAGATACTGGCCTAGGACATAACTGCCCACCATAACTGCTTTTAGTTAAAGTTTAATTTCAAACCATCCTTTGTGGTTATTTTAGGTCTCTGAGTCTGCTACGCTGCCACGCAGGCCTTCCCTGAGCTTCTCAGGTCAGTGTGTGGCCCCTTTCGTCCACACACCATAGAAAATGCAGTCAAAAAACTTACATCTTCACATACCAGCTGTCTGTCTCCCTTACATCATCATCAGACATGCACAAACTTTCCACTGCCTGCCATAGGGCTGCTCGCCTTACGTGTGCACTGACGACTTCGAGAACCTTCTCAGCTCAGGAACTACCTCCACTTTGCCTCGGGAAGACAATGGCCAACTCCTTCGGGACAGCCCCACCTCTCACCTCCACCGCCACATAGCCTCTGCCCTCCCTCATAACAAAAAGAAGCACCTCTTGGACATTGCTTTAGGGTTCAGGGATGCACGACAATGAAAGCTTCATCAACCAACAAACACAAACCACACACTCTAACAAACTATCTTACCACAAAACCAATCTCATACAACAATTCTGCTATGAATGCATACAATGAATAAGGAAAACACACAACCACAATAAAACCAGGAAAATATCTCAAGCACATGCACAAGGAATACTGAGGGAAAGGAGGGTTCTAGGCAAATTGACTGTGAGGGTCACGGCGCAGGAAACTGAGCCAAAGAGTTGGCAGATGGAAGGAGGAGAATGGATTCTGCGCTCCCTAGCAAGATCCAGAGATCTTGGGGTAGGGACAATGGAGTCGCACTGAGAGGGAGTAGGGGAATTTTTTTAGGCAGCTGTTCAGGGGGGGCAGGGGAGCATGACCTGGGGAGTTCCCACCGCGGGGGTCATCACGGTTTCCGGGAAGGAGTCTATGTTGCCATCTGTCCGGTAGCTGACCTCTTAGGAATTCCAGGAAGGGCCCAGTCTCTGCCTCACCATCTGCCTTGCGGAGGCATGCATCAGCTCCTGGACCCCCTTACGACCCAATACTGACCTCTTGCAGATCTCAACAACAGCAATGAGCCTCCACAAGAGCACAGTCATGCCCCAAACACAAACCTTCTGCACCACAAACCTTAGCTTTGTCCTATCAAACCTACTACGCCCCTTCCTTCCCAGGACAACCATGAACATCCCTTTCAAATACCCACAGGCACTGCCTCCTTCCAAATCCTGACAACTAGTCTCAATGAATTTAGAGCCCAATGCTGGCCTTGCTCTCTCCAAACAAAGCAACAACTTCTCTGGAGGCAGTACCCAGAACACACATTGACATGCAATCTACCTTCCCCATGGCATAGGACTCAGGAGGAACTGTGACTGGGAGGCCTGCCACAAAAGCCTGCGAGTTAGCAAACACAGAAAACAAACCTAGGAATATAGACATGGGACAATCTCATGGCATCGTGTCTTCAAGATTTCGATTGGAGAATCCCCTGATCCAGCAGCGCTGCTCCTTCAATAAATGTCTCTCCTGAAACCTCCAGGGATAACATTTAGCTTTCCAGCCAGGATGACACAAAAATACCAGGAAGCACA
>NW_006284438.1:10804-15326 GCF_000327345.1 Myotis davidii
AGAGGGAGAGGGAGAGGGAGAGGGAGAGGGAGAGAGGGAGAGAGAGAGAGAGAGAGAGAGAGCGCGCGCTTCAAAATAGTGGTTTCCAAAGTTGTTTTATGCATTGAAAATAACAGCAGGAGAGGTCAATGGATGGCTTGAAATCCATGGCTGATAGATGGGGGAGTAGGAACAAACCAAAGCAGAGGAAACTGTTATGCCCAGATTTCAGGATCCCCAAAAGACCACCAGGGAGCCAGCCGTGTCCGATGCAAAAGCAAAGAGTCTTTTATTCAAACCTGGGTCTGGCTCCCCTACCCTCCTTACTGACACAGCAGCAGGTGGCAGAGAGAGACCTAGCCCGGTGTGAAGAGGAGTTTTATAGGGGGGTGGAGTAAGGGGAGGAGAGGGGACTGTGGGCCCTGCTGATTGGCCACACGCAAGTTGGTGTCTCGTTACACCGGATGTGGTCATATCGATGGCGTGCACTTCCCTTGATTGCCATTGGTTAGTTTAGAGAAATCCTGGGTGTGGCTAGCAGAAGCTTGGGCTTCCGGGAAGAAACCTTGCCGAGCACATGGCTCTGCCCAAAAATGGAGGACCCAGGGTAAGATGGAGGGCGTAGTCCTCGCCCTTTCAGAAACCTCTGGGGTTGGACAAAAAGAAAAACTATTAAGCTGAGTGCAGGACACTTCATATGCAACCATTCACAACACCACAAGAACACAGGCACTTCTTCTATGAGCCAGGGTGACGAGGCTGCACCCTGAGGGGAACGGAGAAACAGAACTTCAAAGGGACAAGGACATTTCACAACTATCTCATCTCATACACAAAAGAACAAAAGCCTGCATCTGCATGCAAATGAATTTTTATCAAGGAAGAGATTGCCCGAGAACACGACCAACCACTACAAACTCCTTTCCAATTCAAGGGTTGGCTTTTCAGGCCATCCAGATGAGGGACTTCTGCTCTCTTCCCTTGCTGAGGCCACAGCGCAGCACTTCCCTGAGTGACTCATGCAAACCTGGAAACAGTACATTCAACACATCCAAGAATCAACAGACCACAAGCATCCCATCTGCTTTCTCCTACTACAAACTCTTCAACACACTTCCATGGCATCACGGACTCCAGCTCAACACTCAATCCTGGGATTTGTTAACGTAAAAAAAACCATTGAAACCAGTAAAGAATTTTTGTGAGTTTATTTGAGCCAAACTGTCGATATATGCCGGGAAGCAGAACCTCAATGAATTGAGATAATGTCCGGAGAATGGTGGGGTTACATTTGTATTTATACATTTGCAATCAAAGGAGGGACATAGGTGGGTTACATGAAATTCATTGGTGCTGGATTAAGGAAGAGGGAGAAAGCAAAGCAGGGGAACCCCTGGGACTGGATAAAAAATAAGATGATGGACACATACTTAGGAAAAATAAGAATGGACACATACCTAGGTGGGTGCAGGAACAATTAACATATGATGAAGGAATTGCTGGTCTCTGTCCTGGTGCCCAGCACATTTGGTTGTGCCCCAGGGGCTCCAGATACAGGGAAGTCACAAGTGATCCAGACATTTCAAGGGTATGTTATCATACATGTGTGGAGGAAAAGGGGCCACATGCTGACCTGACAAGCTCAGGAGAGGCCTGCATGGCAGTTTTGCAGACTCGGAGACCTAAAGTAACCACAAAGGATGGTCTGAAATTAAACCTTAACTAAAAGCAGTTATGGTGGGCAGTTACATCCTGAGCGAATATCTTCACTGATAAGGTCCACCTTTACCGGAACTGAGCCAATCTGTCTTTTTGCATCTATGATAACATGTCCTTTGGATGGCTGGGTAACTTGTGACTTCCCTTTTTATGGAGCCTACATGAAATTCATTGGTGCTGGATTAAGGAAGAGGGAGAAAGCAAAGCAGGGGAACCCCTGGGACTGGATAAAAAATAAGATGATGGACACATACCTAGGTGGGTGCAGGAACAATTAACATATGATGAAGGAATTGCTGGTCTCTGTCCTGGTGCCCAGCACATTTGGTTGTGCCCCAGGGGCTCCAGATACAGGGAAGTCACAAGTGATCCAGACATTTCAAGGGTATGTTATCATACATGTGTGGAGGAAAAGGGGGTTTTTTAAGATGGATACATAGAGAATGTGGACGAAAGCGGCCCCAAGCTCAGGGAAGGCCTGCATGGCAGTCTTGCAAACGCAGAGACCTAAAGTAACCACAAAGAATGGTCTGAAATTAAACCTTAACTAAAAGCAGTTATGGTGGGCAGTTACATCCTGAGCGAATATCTTCACTGATAAGGTCCACCTTTACCGGAACTGAGCCAATCTGTCTTTTTGCATCTATGATAACATGTCCTTTGGATGGCTGGGTAACTTGTGACTTCCCTTTTTATGGAGCCCCTGGGGCACAACCAGGTGTGCCGGGTCCCAGGACAGATACCACAAATTCTTTCATCATCATGTTAATTGTTCCTGCACCCACCTAAGTATGTGTCCATCATTTTACTTTTTATCCTATCACAGAGGTTTCCCAGCTTCGCTTGATCCCACCTCCTTAAATCTGTCACCAACGAATTTCATGTATAAATACAGATGTAACCCTGCCATTCTCCGGAGCACTATCTCAATTCGTTGAGGTTCTGCTTCCCGGCATATGTCGACAGTTTGGCTCAAATAAACTCACAAAAAATCCTTTACAGGTTTCAATGATTGTTTTTACATTAACACATGCAAAAAGACAGATAGGCTCAGTGAAGGTCAGGTCAGCATGTAGCCTCTTTCGTCCACATATTCAAACCACATCCAGAAGGGGGAGGGGGATTGGCCGTGGGGGATGCCAGCTTTTCCAATGGCAGTGACCAATTCATCACACAAAGCTTACATCCACCACCCACCCCATCAGAGGTACTCACCCAAGATGTTCAAACACCTGGGCAGGCGTGGGCTCACAAAGTCAAGCCTGCATGGACACAGGGGCACAGCGGGGGGTGGAGGGGGGAGGCCACCGAGGCCACATGGCCAAGGGACCTCACCACCCAACGCCATCCATCCTCCCAGGAAAACACCTTCACATGCTTCACATATAAAATCCCATCATCTTCTCCATCACTCACACACCAAGCCTCTGCCACCTTACACATCACACAATTGCATGGCCCATCGACAACTGAAACCTCCACAAAAGGGGCTCCTCACAACATTGGGGACTGCTGGCCTCGCTTCCAACACACTTGCCTAGGGGAAGCAAAAAAACACACAGCACAATGGACAGGGGGACCGCGGGCCTCAGGGCACATGACAAATAGGAAGACACCTTTTCCCTTAGCACCAGCTAAGCTGGGACATGGTCACAGTCAAGCAGCAATTTCAGGTGGGGGGGATAGAGCCAGCCTTAGGCATTTGGGACAATTGGGCTCCATGGAAAAAAGACAGGGGCACACATTGGGAGAAGGGACATGGCCACAACACAACCAAGCCAGAGGTGGTCACATCTCCATAACACAAGGGAACACCAACACTCGCATTTTGCATAGCACAAACAAAATGCAAATAACCCACAAAGGTCAATATTTACAAAAGAAAGACAAGGAAGCCCTGCATTCAGGTGCAAAAGAAGAAAGCTCAGGGGGAACAAGGTGGGACAACCTCACGGGGCCCATGGGAGGGTCAACCTTGGAGCCCAGGACTTACTCCAGGAACCAACTCCAAGGGGAATATGGACACAGCAGAGGGAATAGCAGGCACCACGATCTGCACCCTTGACAGGACATACAGAAAGGAACCCAGTGGGACCCTTTTCAGCCTCCCTACATGGCAGTCTGCACTTCATCTTCAACACATCTCCACACTTACTACAACACTTTCTATCCAGGAATTCATTCTGCAATTCCGGCAGAAAAAAAAATGCGGGTTCCAGTACAAAAAGGACGTAGCCACGGGATCATCCTCCCCCGCTTTATAACACCCGCTACCAAGAGGCACCTCTGCCCTCAGTGACCACTCAATAGCCTCACATCGTGCAGGGATGACAAACAAATCTCTCCAGCACAAAGACACAAACATTCCTCTTCAGCTAGGTCTTGGCTCCACTTGCTGGACAAGCAGGGACACACCTTTCCAAATGCAATCCTCTCACCAACACGGGCAGACACACATGGGCTCCCACCTTCTTGGGAGGAAGTTTACAAGACTAGGATGCCCTCCTCCCTCCAGACTTCCATTCCAAGGAACATCTTTTCATTAGGAATGCCTGTGGTTTTTAAAAAATCTTATTTCTGTAGCGTCATATTCGCACAAGGAGTGAGTGGAAGAAAAAAAAACAGTACAAACCTTTCACTTTCAACAAAGATCGTTTCTCCTTCCTCAGCAGATTTCAAACACAGTGAACTTGGCATGGCAACCTCAAAGGATTCACATTCTGAAACAAGGATGCACTGCTTGATGCTGATCACATTCACATTTACGATACAGCAAATAACACAACAATCCTACTTTATTGCATGGCCACTTCAACAGGAATGC
>NW_006284438.1:15367-16444 GCF_000327345.1 Myotis davidii
ATGCCACGCGTGCTCAAAAGGCCCAGGAATGCATCTTTATTTCCACTTACGGTGCCTGGGAATGGTTACAAATTGACATCTTTCACAGGGAAGACGACCACTAGCCCATGCTGCTCGCTCCATCAGCTTCACAGATACACCTGCTACAACCAACACTCTCTGCTTTCTTTCAAAAGGCCACAAAATCAGCAGCTTCAACACAGTCAGAAAGTCACCTCACAGAGAACCTCAGGGCCCCCGTCTCCAGGACGCCCCTTCAAAGGGTTGCAGGGGGTACACAGCCTACAGCCAGAACAGTGACTTCAGAGAATTCTCTAGCATCAAGGATTCTCTCTCAGCACGGATATTCCTCTCTCTCCCTCCCTCCTTCCCTCCCTCTCTCTCACTTCCTTTCTAAAATAATACAAATAACTTCTACCTAAATAAAAACATTGTTTCTGTAACAAGCCATTCAGCACAATCTTTTTCTCCTGCTACTAACACGTTCCCATTACAAAAAATGGCTCCCCCACGCTCAGGCCAAGCTCCCTGGGCTGGGCCCAGGGATGAAGCTGGCAGCCACAGAATTCAAGAGTAACTCACCTGATAGGTAAACACCGGAGATTGCTGCCTCGCACAACCACTTCAAAAATACAACTAAAAGAGGGGAAGGGAAAATGGTGGAGGTATAAAGGGACGTGTCCTGTGCCTTCTCCTGGAGCAGATAAGGGTGAGCAGCTGAAACGGGTAACATACAGCCCGAATAGGCAGAGGATTTTCAGCTGAGAGACTGTCTGCAGCTAGGAAAGACCGAGGACCCCCAGGAAAAAAAGGACAGTTGGAGACTGCGGCTGAAACCACTCTCGGTGCGCCAGCGCAGCAGCGGAGACCGCGCCATTTTGGGCAATTGTTGCCGGCATCCAGAGACCAGCTACTAACCTGGAAACAAGGGATCTCAAGCAGCGTGACTGCGTGAACTCAGACAAGCACTGCTTCTTCTCACGGAAAGGTTAGATTTCCCCTAAAGGTGCGGTTTGCAATTCGGGGTGGAAAGAGGACAGAGCTCGCACGCGCGCTGGGCGAAATCTGCGCCCCACA
>NW_006284439.1:0-973 GCF_000327345.1 Myotis davidii
TGATTATGAAAAAATACTATGAACACCTCTATTACAATAAAATGGACAACCTAGAGGAAATGAACATATTCCTAGAAAAATATGACCTTCTAAAACTCAATCAAGAAGAATCAAAAAATCTCACAGGCTGATAACTAAAGAGGAAATTGAAGCAAGTCATCAAAAAGCTCCCAGGAAGAAAAAAGACAAGTGCCAGAAGACTTCTACCAAACCTTCAAAGAAGAACTAAAACCTATATTCCTCAGACTATTCCAAAAAATTCAAGACAAAGACACACTTCAAAGCTCTTTCTATGAAGCCAGCATTACTGTAATTCCAAAACTAGATAAAGTCACCACAAAGGAAGAGAACTACAGGCCAATGTCCCTGATGAACATAGATGCTAAAATCCTCAACAAAATTCTAGCAAATCAGAATCAGCAATACATTAGAAAGATCATACACCATGACCAAGTGAGATTTATTCCAGGGATGAAAGGATGGCACAATATCTGCAAATCAACAAATGTGATACATCACATAAACAAATTGAGAGGCAAAAATCACATAATCATATCAATCGATGCAGAAAGAGTATCTGAAAAAAATCCAACACCCTTTCTTGATAAAAACTCTCAGCAAAGTGGGAATAGAGGGATCATACCTCAACATAATAAAACCCCTATATGACAATCCTACTGCTAACATCATACTTAATGGCCAAAAACTAAACTCATTTCTCCTAAGAACAGGAACAAGACAAGGATGCCCACTTTCACCACTTCTGTTCGACATAGTATTAGAAGTACTAGCTGTAGCAATCAGACAAGAAGAAGAAATAAAAGGCATCCAAATTGGAAAAGAAGAAGTAAAACTGTCCTTATTCTTATATGACATTATACTATGCATAGAAAACCCCAAAGACTCCATCAAAAAACTACGAGACCTAATAAATGAATTTGGCAATGTAGCAGGATACAAAATTCATGCCAAG
>NW_006284439.1:3023-16926 GCF_000327345.1 Myotis davidii
CTATGTTCATAGCAGTGCTATTTATAATAGATAACATCTGGAACAGCCCAAGTTCCCATCAGTAGATGATTGGATAAAAAAAAAACAAAAACAAAACAAACAAACAAACAAAAAAACTGTGGTACATTTACACAATGGAGTAGTATGCAGCAGTTTAAAAGAAGGATCTCTTACCCTTTGAGACAGCATGCATAGATCTGGAGGTTATTATGCTAAGTCAAATAAGCCAGTTAAAGAAAGACCAGTACCACATGATCTCACTTATATGTAGAATCTACTGAACAAAATAAACTGAGGAACAAAATAGAAGAGGCATAGAAGCATGGAACGGATTGAAGGATCTCAGAGAGAAGGGGGAAGGGGGGCACAGGAAGAGATTAATCAAAAGATTTATATGCATATATGCATAGCCCATGGACGAAGACAAAAATGTTTGAAGACCTGGGGTGGGACGGGAACCAGGTTGAGGGGAGCAATGGGGGAAAAATAGGGGACATCTGTAATACTCTCAACAATAAAGATTTTTAAAAATCATATTTTTAATTTTACAGAATAGAATTCTGCCTCTATAGTCAATGTTATTTTGTAAATAAAGCTGGACATTTAATGATTGATTTTAATAAGAACAAAAAAAATAATTAAATAAATAAATAAAAAGGAAAAATGGAAAGGTTGAATTCAAACAAAAGTACTAAACTAGAGCAAGAAGTATATTTTATAATGCAAAACTCATATTAAAAATGAAGACATAACAGAAATTAATATCTCTGTATAATACTAACTTACACAGTAACTACCCATTTAAAGAAGAAAGTACAGGCAATACATGGAGAAATATGTGAAAACATTAATAATGGGAAATTTCAATATACTACACTCAATATAAAGGAATGAATAGGCATAGGCACGAATAGGTCAAAATATAGGAAATGAAACAAATTATAATAGAGTATATTTTATAGATACATATTAAACACTACAATCTAAGAGTAGACAGTTCATGTTCTCCCAGAATGCTCTCAGATGTAATCATATATGTAGTCCATATCAGGAAACTATCAGGAAGTGTCATAAAGAGAAAATGTATAAGTATTTTCTTATCTTCATGTATAAGATCTGGGAATTAAAAATACAATGCAATAACTTGAAAATCACTTTTTGTCTGTAAATATTACACAATTTTTGGAGCAAAGGATGCTAAGGAAAATTGCAGGCATCCTTCGAAGCAATGATTATGACAATACTACATATTACAATATATGAAATATTTTTGAAGCAGTCACCAGAAGGAAATTCTCAGTTCACAAAAATACAAGGTACACTTTTTTATTAAAGCTATAAGGGAACAGTCAAACAAATAAAATGAAGCATTCTACAAAGCAACTTATCTGGGAAATTTTAAAATAATGACTTGAATTTTAAAAATGAAAGGAAACTTACAAATAACCCAATGCAATGCATGAAACTTGTTTGGGACATGGTTAAACAAAATCAAAGATAGGTTCTATTTTGTGATAACTAGGAGAAATGAATAGAGACTAGATACTAGATAATATAATGGAAATATTGTTTATTGTTTTAGGTGTGATAATGATATTGTGGCTATATTGAAAAATGGTTTTATTCTTAGGAGATTCAGGCTGAAATATTTATGTAGAGAGAAAAAGTACCCAATAAGATATATAAATGGTGATTATTGTTGGATCTGAATAGAAGCTATGTGGTGCTGATTTTTTTCAACAATTATCTATGCTTGAATTATAATTTTTAAGTATAATAGATATATAATAATTTAGAAATCACAAAATAAAAATTATAGAAAGAAAAAAAACATATGCACAGTGAAATACCATTTATGTAGTACTTTAAGTATATAAATATACTATGCATTATTTCACACATTGATTATGGTTGATGATATCACATGCTAATATCAAACAGTGGTTAACTCTGGAGAAGAGTATGGATATGATGGACAGGGTGGTGGTGGTGAGGCTTATAATTAATTTCTTTTTAAAAAATTTTAAGTTGATTTTGAGAGGGAAAGGAAGGGAGGGGGAAAGAGAGGTAGAAACATCAATGATGAGAGAAAATCATCAATTGGCTGCTTCCTGCACAACCCCTACTCAGGATCGAACCCACAACCTGAGCATGTGCCCTGACCAGGAATCGAACCTGGAACTTTTGGGTGCACAGGATGACACTCAACCAACTGAGCCACATCAGCCAGGGCATCGTTTCTTTAATCAAAATTACAGTAGCGAGAGGGAAGGAGTCTTAGCAAATAGGGCAAAATGTTAATCTTTGTTAAACTTAGCTTGTGGTAACTACTTTTTGTTATATACTCTGTATTTCCCGCTTAAATATTTCATAGTTAAATACTTTTTAGCTTAAAAAGGTCTCCAGAAAAAATATAGAAGACAGTGAATATCAAACTACTAAAATAATTATCTAGAAGTAAGAGAGAAAGAATATGAATCTAGATGAAATAACTATGCAACCATTCTACACTGCTGATAACTTCCTGAATCTTTAATCAGGAAGGGAATTCATATTCTAGGAGGTTGATACACTGCATCCTTACTACAAAAGCAGTGCTGTTCTTTGGTGTTTTAAAATTTTTATCATGCTGATAATGCCAACTTTCTTCATAATAAAGGAGCCAGGCAGATACTTTCACAAGTTTTATATAAATGGGGTCCATGCAGTTATATCAAATGGGTGTGCTAAAGCTGGCTCACACTGGATCAATAAAGTTGATTGTGTACATTTCAGAGAGCTGGCTCACTAGCATACCGCCCCATACATAGGAATTGAAGTGATGTGCTGCTAAATGTTTAACAACTGGCTCTCCTGGGCATAAAAGTTTTGATTTATACTGCTTGCTGTTTTCTATGGTCTACTATATATTCTTACCATGTCAATTTCAAGCTACCAATGTGACCTCACTAAACCCGTGGGGTTGGGAATAGAAGCACACAGTCAGTTTGTGTTGACTCCAGCAAAGCACTGAAGTATACTTATCTCAAACCCTCCTCTCTGACTCGGGATTCTAGTGCTACATGATGGAAACAATAGAGGAGAGAAATTTATCAATGCGCATCTGTAGCAAGTAAGGGGAAGTAAGGACAAGGCTGCTTTGATCAATTTACTATATCTTGAACTTCTTACATAACTTAAGAAAGTTGTCCTATATCTAATTATAAGTATTTCATATACAGTCATATATAATCCTAGTCTATTCATCATGTAGGCTATTTGATTATCATTTTACTGTATCAGAATATTATTGCTTCACTTCTGGGATTTGAGCAAATGAATATTATTGGGGGGAAAATGACATTGAGGATGCTGAATTCTACAGTTGCATATTTTAAAGTCCAACAGTTTTGAACTCCAGGCAATGGAGCAAAGGAGCTGATTGGGCTGGAAAATGTATTTTATAAACAAGCTATTCCTCCAGTTTTTTAAACATTACCATATGAAAGAAAGGTTAAACACCCTTCAAAACACATGATTGGCTAATTAACAGAACATAGATGCTGAAAATACATTCTATTGTGAAACAGGTAATTTCAAAGTGATTTTCCCTAAGAATTGTAACCTAGAGAAAGAAAGCTTTATAGTTTCATGAGTCTGGAATTACGCAATAAAACTTTCATCAGATACAATTGCATAATGATTGTTTTACACATGAATATTTCAACCACCAGTGTTAATGCTAAAGACCAGGGGTTGAATGTATATTATTTGTAGAAAAATGTGCCAGAACTTATGTAGAACTACTTGTAATAGAAAATGCCTATATTTCACAAGTCAATGAAATAAGAACTTTGGAAGATCATGATCATCTTGACATTTTAAAATGCATCTCTATAGGGATAATTTTCTATATAATAGTGTCTTAGTCTGTTCAAGCTGTTAAAACAAAATATCATACACTGGATAACTTATAAATAACAAGTTTACTGCTCACAGTTCTGGAAGATACAAGTCCAAGATCAGGGTGCCCTCTCCTTGATTGCAGACTGCCAAACTCTGGCTGTGTACTCACATGGTGTTAAGGGGCTAGAAAGCTCTGTGGGGTCTCTTTTAATAGAGCACTAATCCCATTTATGAAGGCTCCAATCCCATTACCTAATCACCTCCCAAATACGCCCCTCTTAATACCATTATGGTGGGCATTAAGATATCAATATATAAATTTGGGAGGGGAACACAAACACGCAGACCATAGAAGGTAAGAACAGGGATTTGTTATACTTTTGTAAAGATTTTCAAATTCTCCATAGCTCTGAATTATATCATTGTCGTAACCAACATTAAGAATGATATTGCAGAGACAAATATAAGGTCTACATATATTTACAGATTCCTCAATGACATTTCTTATTTTATTTTTTAAAATATGTTTTTATTAATTTCAGAGAGGAAGGAACAGGGAGAGAGAAAGATAGAAACATCAATGATGAGAGAATCATTGATCAGCAGCCTCCTGCATGCCCCTCACTGGGGATAGACTCCACAACCTGGGCATGTGCCCTGACCAGGAATCGAACCTTAACCTCCTGGTTCAAAGGTTGATGCTCAACCACTGAGCCACACTGGCTGGGCCACTTTGTAGCTCTTTGATGAAATAAGAAAAAGTGGTCACCCTACCAAAGGATAAAGTTTTTTTTCTCAATAGTTTCAGAGAGGTATTTGTTGAAAATGTAATCTGCCTACATCCATTCAACTACTGTTTTCTTCCTATGTAAGTACCATTTGATTTAAATTATACACTGTTAGCAAGTAAGTAATGGCTCTTTGCTCTGAGCTGGGTAATAAGCAGTAAATACAATATGATGGCAAAGCAATGCTGACGTTATAAAAATTAATTCAGATATTGAATATTTCTGCTTAGTTTCCTCTTTGTGTATGGCATTAACACAATACGTTGCATGTGCTTTTAAAATATTATTTGATGTGTACATGTAAATATTGACTTTTCTAACTGATTCTACAAGACAAATAATAGTCTCCCTAAACATATTGAACCCAATAAGAAAAATACACATCCTTAATATTTAAAAGTGTTTATTCTTGACACACTGTTTACATTGCCACTGCTTCCCATGGCCAGAAAGTGCAAAATTTTTTAACTCTTCAGAAGGTTAAACAAAGAGGAGGCATAGTATTATCAGTAAACAAACTTTATAGTAATCTGTAAAATCTCGCTGTACAAAATTCTTTTTGTTCCTATTTTTAACCCAAAGTCAGGACAAAAGAATAGTGTAGCCATTGTGTTATCCTGCTGTGCTGTGCTTTGTTGTCACTGCAAAAGGAAGTCCAGTGGGATAAGTTAGTGAGCAGTAGAAACCATGGAAGCCCTTCTGCAACATATGTTGTATGGGATATCCACAGCTTCAATGATAGCATATGCTTTCAGAAGTTTTTGTTTTGTAATTTTTGTTACTCTCTATTTTGCCCAATGCTCTCTTCTTGTATTTCTTTTTTGTAATAGATTTTTTATTGATTTTAGAGAGGGAGAGAGAAATATCAACGATAAGAGAATCATTGATTGGCTGCCTCTTGCAGGCCCCACACTGGGGAATCAAACCCACAACCCCAGCATGTACCCTGACCTGGAATTGAACCATGACCTCCTGGTTCATAGGTCGATGCTCAACCACTAAGTATGCTGGATGGGCTGCCTTCCTTTCTTTTTAGAACTGAAAAACCTTTTTATTTCATGAGTCACAATTTGTCAACTTTTTTATTGTTTTATGCCTTGTGCTTTTTGATTCATATCATAGAAACATTTGGTAATTTCTATAGACTTTTTTATTGTTATGACTGGGAGGGGGCTACTGGCATCAAGTGATTAAACATTAGGGGTAATTATAAAAATCCTGCAATGAGCTGGATAGCCTGCCTATATAAATTACCTTGTATCTGCCTATTGAAGAGGGAGGAAATACCATCCTAATGTTATAAAAATGGTTTACAGATGAGATTAATAGTGAAAGGAATTTTAAGGACAAAGCAGGCAGGTTTAAGGAGTCTTAGAGATAAAGAGGGTCCATGGGAGAGGGATGCTTAGATGGAGGCTTGGAGACTCCAAAAAGCTTACCTTACTTGTACAGAGGATAAAGGAATGTTGCAAGATAAGGGAAGAGAGGGAGGGAGACACCACGTGGGCTTTGAGCTTTGAAATGAATTCAATGTAGCAGAATGACCAATGAGGAAAGCGGGGGCGGGGGGGGAGGGAATGGGTTCCCAAATTAAGGAAAAGGAACAATTAAAAAGGGTCCAGTTCAGACAAAGAACTACAGCATATATAAACGGGAGACAAAGGTAAACGAGACACATTTTCTAGATTGATTTTCCTGTTAGAGAGAGAGAGAGAGAGAGAGAGAGAGAGAGAGAGAGAGAGAGATGAGAGAGAAACATCAATGAGTTGCCTCCCAATCGGGGGGGGGGCTTTTTATAATAGGGTTCCCTTTGGAGACACCCCTACGCATATGGAGTCTGTATCTGCTTCCAATAAACTTCTACATTTTTTATTAAAGAAGCCTTTTTTGTCCATGAGTTTATTCTTCGAACTCCATGAGGGAGGACAAGAAGCCATGGAAAGAAAAGTCTGCACCGCAAACCCCACTTTTCAAAGCTGTTTATTAGTCACTCATAGTCCAGGGGAAGAAAGCATTGCATGCCATGCAGGGCCACATGGAGAATGTGTTCCAAAACAGAGTAAAAATTTAGGAGCTATGGGAGGCAGGCTTTATAGTATACAGAGGCTGGGGTGTCCCCTAGTTCCTGTGTGACGATGTGATTGGCTTGTTTAAATAATCTGTAGTCAGGCAAGGAACTGAAACCTAGTGTTCTGGAATAAGCAGGAACTGTGGTTAGTTCTTTTGAGAAAGACGTTTGTTTGGCTATTGGACTCTATCTGGCAGAGTAAGGTGGGGAAGAGAACTTGTGTTTAGGTCATTCAAGGCCCTCCTGATCTTACCAGATATCAAGACATATCCTAGTATTTGGCCTTTATTTCAGGCCTCATCCTGCACACCCACTACAAAGAATTATCCTCTTCAATATATCAATAATGGAATACGATAGCACAATTAGAGCTGGCTCATTCACATCTCCCCTCAGCAACAATAATTTGACAGCCCTCAATGGACAGAAGTGCCTTATATAAAAAATCCTTAACATTCCAAAAAAGAAAACACTCGTAAAACTAGTCAATGATTCAATAAAGTCACAGGACACAAAACCAATATACCAAATTCAGGTGAATTTCCATATCCCAATGACAACCTATCTGAGAAAACAAATTAAGAAAAAAATTCCATTTACAATAAGCATCAAAAACAAAAATACAGGATTTGGCAAAAATAGATTTACAGTTGTAACACGAATAAATAATAAAATAATTAATAAGTAATAATACAAGAATAAATTTTGTTTCATGTACTCTCATCTGTAAACTTACTTTTTGCCCACCTCTATATGTAGGAGTAAATGGAAACAAAGAGATAAAGGATTATACTCTAAAACCTATAAGACATTGATGAAAGAAATTGAAAAAGATACAAGTAAATGAAAAGATACCCTTTGTTCACAGATTGGAAGAATTGATATTGTTAAACTGTCCATATTACCCCAAATGATATACAGATTCAATTGCATCCCTATCAAAATTCTAGTATCGTTTTTAACAGAAATAGTAAAACAATATCAAAATTTGTATGGAAACACAGAAGTTTCTGAAATGCCAAACCTGTATTGAGAAAGAACAACAAAGCTAAAAGCATCAACTTAATGATTTCAAACTATATTATAAAACTGTAGTAATCAAAACAGTGCGATGGTGGCATTAAAGGGGTGGGGGTGTGGGAAGAGATTAACCAGTGAAAAGCTTTTACATATACTAGTAAGTATAGTCCAAAAAGGAGAAGGAGGATAAGGAAGCCAAATATATATTTAAAGATATGAGATGAAAATTTTTAAAAATTTATGAAAGCCCTCAAGTTATAGGTGCAATAATCCATATGAACCTTAACAAGAGTAAATACAAGATAAAGAACATCTAGGAACATGACCATGAAACTCTATAAACCAATGACCAAAACAAATCTTAGATTTATGAGAGAAAAAATAATTTCAAAGAAATAACAGTAATGACAGCAGAATATAATAAACTGATGTTGTCAAAGTGCTTACAGAACTTAATTGCATGCATAAAATTCTACATCAGTCAAAGACAGCTTTTAATAATGAATTTGAAATAAGGATTTTTATAAAACAAAATTGTTAATTTAGTCACCAGTAGACTCACATTAAGGAAATACAAAAGGTCCTTTAGGAAGTAGGAATAAGTTAGGAAAGGAATAAAAAGAATACATATGTAATAAAATATAAATAAGTATTGATTATATGTTTCAATAGTTATTAATTTATAGCTGCACAATTAAAGGGGGAGGGAGCTGGAATAAAATTGACTTATTCCAGAAACCTTAAGGGAGAATAAAGGAATATCAAATGTGAAGAAAGAATGTGAAGGCCAATATGAAATAGTAGATTTAAATCAAATACATTGGTAATTTCATTAAATTTAAACAAACTGCATTCTCCAATTAAAAGACAAAATAATTGTGAATTATCTGTTAAAACATGATCATATTATTTAAAATATGTGCACAAATTGTAAAAAACAAAGTTTTAAGCTAAAGTTAAGGATAAAATATATCATGGAATCTGTACCCAAAGGAAAATAAAATAATTACATTAATATAAGAGAAAGTATATTTTAAGTATAGGGATAAATATTTTCTAGAGAGAAATAGCAATACTTAATAATAATGAAAGTTTCAGTACACTATGAATATATAGAGATTTTAAAACATTATGCCCTTAACAACATACCCTTGAATTAAAAATAATAATAAAATGATATGATCAACTCAATCAAATGCAACAAAGGCATTTGATAAAATTTACTATCTAATTATGATAAAATAACTTTTTAACAAATTGCTAATAAAAGGAAATTCCTTAATCTTTAAAAACTATGAACAAAAATTTACAGCAATCATCATACTTAATTGCAACCGTTGCAAATTTTCTCCTTAAGATAGAGTGAGACTTTGTTGTCTATCATCACTTCCACATGCTACATAAATTTTTAGTGGTGTACAAAGCCAGTG
The DNA here is from genome assembly GCF_000327345.1 of Myotis davidii. Classification (NCBI taxonomy): domain Eukaryota; kingdom Metazoa; phylum Chordata; class Mammalia; order Chiroptera; family Vespertilionidae; genus Myotis; species Myotis davidii. The sequence goes on from NW_006284439.1 coordinate 12,215, forward strand.
CCAAGTCAAGAAAAAGCAGTAAGATGTATAGTATAGGTATTATAATGAAACTCATAATATAATAGGCAATATACCTTGAATAAATTAATCAGTGAAGTTAGCATGATAGGAGAATGTGAGGAAAATATTTCAAAATCAGTTGCATATCTACATTCTGACTATAAAAAAATTAGAACAAGCAATTTTAAACTATGCAACTTATAATAGATATTTCTTCAGGTACATGTAAAGAATACCTTTCAATAAGATAAAGATGTAAAACAATACCCAGATATAAAGTTAAAGTAAAATATAGGAAAACTCAACACAGAAAGCTATAAAATATAAAAATGTATGTAGGTATAAATAAGTGGTACATATAGTATGTTCATTGATTTAAAAATCTCAATTTTTAAAAATAGTCTCCCTGAATTTACCTATGCACTCATTACTCTCACAGAAAAATTCCATTATATCTTTTGTGAAAACTGACATATTTCTTTTAAAAACTTAATGCTTATGTAAAGGATGAAAATTGACCAAGTCACCCTTGAAAAAGAATAACAAGGTAGGAGGATGTAATTTACTAGATGTCAAAGAGGTGGCTGGTAAAAAATAAAAAACCAAAAAACTTTTAGCAAATGTATAACTATAAAATAAGAGTAATTAAGACAGAATTTTATTGACTCAAGAATAGACAAATATAGCTATGTAACAGAATTGACAGTCCAGAAAAACACACACACACATACATGGAGATTTATTATATTACAAAGTTGGCATGGAAGACAAGAGGGAAAACAAAATACATTTTGATAAATGGGCTGACCCAATTGGATATTAACTTGGAACAAAATGAAAATGAACCCCTAACTCACATCACTCACACACACACAAAATTAAGTGGATTGTAAATACCAATGTGAAAGACAAATTAATAAATCTTATAATATTAGTATGGGATAATCACAAATTCATTAAACTTTATTATGGGGAGAACATATGCTCAATCTCTTCCTCTCAGGGCCAAGGGAGCAGTTCTGCCTTCACCACATTCAACTCAGCTGCTTGCCTTCCACTGTCTCATTACCTTCCTTCAGTTACCACTCCCCCTTTGAAGCTCTGCCTCATCGATATTCAACACTACTCTAATTTCTGTGCACAATTATAGATTTGTTCTTTGCATTTTAGTACATTAATTATAAGCATTACATTGTTCTGGCCCCTGACTTCTTTAAAGGATGTGGGTGTGTTTGCGCCAGCACCCTTGCACACGTGTGCATGTGTGTGTTGTAAAGTCATTCAATCATGTCTCAAATGTCACCCCAAACGGGTAGCTGTTAGAAGTCTCAGCAGCATTTCCTATAAGCTGGAACAGAATAAGTGTCATAGTTTGGGGAATCACTGCTTCATTTATTACAACTTTGTTCAGGAGCTGAGGCAGTTTTTTTCATGTCTCTGTATTTTTATATTTTACTAGTGACCCGGTGCACAAAATTCTTGCACATTAAAAGGGAATTAATTAGAGGCAATATTTTAATATTGCTATTTGCCCTTTCTCTATAATAGAAGTGTCTGGCTGGCCCCACCCCCATTGGGCAACACCAAGACCCAGCTGGCCCCACCCCCTTCAAGCCCCGCTGGGAGGGGGATTCAGCCTTACATCCCAGAGCCAGGGCAGGGAGCGCAGCATCAGGTCTCCTGGCTCTGGCCAATGCCACACCTTCCATGCCATGAAACCCCAGACCTGCCACACCATGGGACCCATCAATGCACCTCCTGGTGACCAGTTGTTTGGTTGTTACAGATGAAAATAAAATCATGCATTTAAGCATGCACATGCATTTTCAATGCCTGAATTGTCTACGTTCTCTAAATTGAAAAATAAATAAGATCTTCAGCCAGATAGCATCAAAATGCCAAGTTCTTTATATAATGACACATACCATTCTCTCCACTCAGTATGCTCCATTTGAATGGATTAAATGTATGTGACTCATATGAAAGGCACTGCTGCTTGCTCTTAATAGAGAAAGCATTATCTCATTACCTAAGGCCATAAAGTGGTTTAAATGGCATATACAGATTTGAAGAACAGAAGGAAAAATAACAAAAAAAATCAAAAAACAACATTCAGAGCTGTGAACAGCAGAATCCCCTCCCTTTCCCTTTGTTTTTTTTTCTGCTTTTTCTATGAACATATCTGTGTTCTGCCTCAAAATCAACACAGAAGACAAAATCAGATTCTGTAATCTGCATTTTATATGCCATTTGAGTACAACGAGGTATTTTTCAATCTTTACTCTTTTTTTTTTTTTAAATCAATGCAGCTCAAACTTGCTCCCAATGTTCCAGGATCCAGGCCAACATGGCTATGCGGACACACCTTTGCTGGGTGCTGTCAGGCTTCAGGGCTGGGGCAGGGAACATGCCAGGTGTTGCTGGAAACGAATCAGCTCTCCTCTCTACATAGCAGGAGTCTTTTCATTACAAAATGCAAAGCAGCAGACGTTTTCCATTACCCCTATCCTCAGCCCTCCTCACCTGGGGGGTAGGAAGGGCTGGGAGGATACTTACTCTTGGTTCTTTGATTTCTCTTATTTAACTGAGCCCAGTAACAGCTGCTTCTCTGAGCGCAATGCCAGCCAGCTCAGGGCTAGCTGCATCTAGAAGGCAAGCAGCAGAACTGACCAGGGGCTTTGACCAAGCCAAGGTGTGCGGATCACAGCAACCTCGACAGGTGGGCTGCTCCCAAAGACTGTAGGCCCCTCCCAGCTCCGCACCCCAGCTCCCTGCTTTCCCCCTTTCACCCACAGGTGCCACCGGCATGGTGTGCCCAAAGCTTGGTGTGCAGATGCCAGGGTTGCATGTTCAAGATGCTCCCTTCTTCCTTGAAGGTTGAGCCATAAGCGCCGGCAGGGACCTTTCCACTCGGTCGTGGTCTTTGGTCACTGCTGAGGTTTTCTAGACTCTCTAGGCCAGGGAAGTCAGGACCTTTACCTCTGACCAACACCCTGCCTGCAGCCTGCCTGAGGTTACCCCAGCCCTGGGAAAGCGTGGGGGCATGGCTGGCCTGGGTGAGTGGCTGTGTGGGGGTGGGGAGGTTGGCTAGCCAACTCACCTTCAATTGGGGTGGGAGAGGCTGATCAGGGGTGGGGCTGGGGGAGGGGCTGGGCAGGGCAGCCATCTTGTGACAGTGTTATGGCATGAGGGTCAATTTGCATATTACCTCTTTATTATATAGGATGTTTTTTACTTATTTAAAAATCAACAATATGTGTTGCATTAAAATGTAAAAAAAATAAAGATTGCAATTTTAGTTGATATTTTCTCAACAAGTCAATTGAGAGAAATGAACTCTCTTTTTTTTGGTGTTTTAGGGGTTTTTTTTGTTATACCACTTCTCTCTTCTACTTGTAAATGCTTAAATGGAGTTAGAAAGGCAAAGCTAAGCTAGTATTTTTAGTTCTATGATTTCAATGGCCTTTTTCTTATCTCATTTTATCTTCATGTGATGGCCAGAATAGGATGCACAATTTTGTTAGGTCTTATCGAAGAATAAGGAAATTCAATTAGCATTTCTCTACTTTAATAGGTAGCTCTTTTTGATATTTTCCTTTGCATTCTGTGCTCTTTATAAAGTAATGACCTCAATACTAGTGTGGAAATACAGTTAAAATTAATCATGTGAAATGAGCAGAAGTCGCTGTTTTCCATCACTCCTCCCTCCCACCTTGTCCTTTACTCAGCCCACACTTTGTCCATAACTAAAATACAGTAAAATATGGAAAACTGCCTTTGCTCTAGGTTTACTATTGAGCACTCCTTCTCTCACCTTCTGGAATGGTTAGGAGGTTTTCTTGATTTATATGTGGCCTCACCACAAACTGAATTTTTAAAAATAAATTACAATGTTACTGAATTTTTAGTCAATTCGGTTTGAAATAAACAAAGCTCAAAATGGAATATTGATTTATATTTTAAAATTTAGTTTCAGAGTTATCCCATGATTTATTCATATTTTCTGGCCCACAAAATGTGAGTCAGTGCTTTCCATATGATATTAAAAAGGACATAAATTTAGTAAATATTGTCACCCACCCACCACTACCAATTGTAACTAGAAAATAACGAACAGGCAATTTGCAAGATGCACGGTGCTGATAAGGAGGGAACTATACAGATTTCAGAGCCTGTCACATGCTCCTTACTCAAGCTGTCCTAAAATGACTAAGAATTTTTAAAAATCTTGGGTAAAATGGGCTTTTAGGAACCAAATAACTTCATCATTAATGTTGTCATCTACATATCTACACTAATAAAAGAGAAACATGGTAATGGGCGTACGACTGCTACCCTTCCCATTGGCTAATTCCCCTGTCACTCAAAGAGTAGGGCCGAGATATGCAAATTAACTGTCAGCCAAGATGGCGGCGGGCAGCCAGGAAGCTGATGCGAACAGGGAGGCTTGCTTGCTTCAGTGACAGAGAACTCCAAGATTGCCCACCTGACTTGCCGGCTTCTCAGCTGCAACTCTAAGCAACTATGTTGCGAATAAAGAAGCTAAAAAAACCCCAGAACCCTGCTTTACTCAGAGGAGCTTCAGCCAGCCGGACGGCAACATTGTATCAAATACAGAAGGTAAACAAAGGCCAGAAACCTGCTTTCAGCAGCGGAGACCTAAGAGCTGGAGCCTCAGAGCTAAAGCTGGCCCAGAATAAAAAAGAGAAAAA
>NW_006284439.1:17438-38868 GCF_000327345.1 Myotis davidii
GAGCTCTGCCACCCAGGAGCAGGCCTAAGCCAGCAGGTCGTTATCTCCCAAGGGGTCCCAGACTGCAAGAGGGCACAGGCCGGTCTGAGGGACCCCCTCTCCCCCCGAGTGCACAAATTTTTGTGCACCGGGCCTCTAGTTACATATATAAGTATCATAGTCTGCACTAAGGTTTTCTACTCCTTTAAGTTGCCATGCTAAAACAGATTTCACAGATTTTTGGAGGTACAGTGGGGCCTTGACTTACGAGTTTAATTTGTTACGTGATGGAGCTCGTAACTCAAATTACTTGTATGTCAAATCTTAAAGTGAAAGAGTGAGACTGTGGTGCTGGGCTGATGTTGTGGCGTTCACTGTGACGTTCGCTGCGCCAGCCAAAGGTGGGGTATCTGAAGCTGGCTCGTAACCCGAATTTTAGCTCGCAACTCAAAGCAAAATATCTGCCAAGAGATGGCTCATATCTCAAAAAACTCGTTAGTCGGGACACTCGTAAGTCAAGGCCCTGTTGTATTAATGAAAGGGCTAAAACAGAGAAAAACCTACAACATAAGAGAACCACAAAGAGAGGAAGATAAATTATGCAGAATAATTTAATTGAATCAAGCAGTAATTTAAACTGAATAAACATACAAAAGTTTAGGAGTCTCTCTACTCATAGGCATATCTCTATTTAAGCTCTAAACATACTCAACATCCTTTCCTGTAACAGAAATGTGACAGAGAAGTTAAGAGGTTGAGTGATGAAACAGTTGTTAGGCAAAATGGTGCTTCTTTGCCTCAGCATAGTCAGTGATCAAGTGATTTATTCAAATCAGTTAAGTTTGCTATATGGATCCCTGGTTGGGTAGCTCAGTTGGTTAGAGCTTTGTCCCGATACACCAACGTTGTGGGTTTGATCCCTGGTCAGGGTACATACAGGAATTAACCACTGAATGCATAAATAAATGGTAGAACAAATTGATGTTTCTCTCTCTGTCTCTTCCTCCCTTTATCACCCTCTCCCTTCCCTCTCTTTTCCTTTCTCTAAAACCAATCAATACGTTTTTTAAAAGTTTTCTATATAGAAAATCATTTTATGAAAATGAAATGAATATTCAATATCTAGTGCTTAAGATATAAGCTCCATAAATAACCCAGAAACATCTCTTTAAAATGAATAATAACTTATGCAATGTGTTTTTCTGAAACATCTATAATCCAGTAAGTTATGTATAAAATTTAACTATCATTATGGAATACGCCTAGCACCATTTTGAATCTTTTATAATTCCTGATAGTGCCATTTTGGGGAGGTTAATACATTCATCATATGATTTTTGCCTGCTGTTTAAGTAGATATGCCCCATAGTTCTAAGATCTCTTTCAAAAGTCAAGGAATGATATGGTCCTATTTCAAGGCCCTAAACAGCTTTTGCCACACACTTCTTGGTTTTATTAAATTTTACCATATCTCTCATAGCTTTCATCTTCTTAAACTCACAAGTCCTAATATTGTTGCCTGTGTATGTATATCTCAACAAACTTTCCATCACTTTAGTTTCCCTTTGCCAATTGTTTTCTAGATGGGTTTCTCTGAACCCCACTCTAATGCTCCATAATGAAATGCCTGCCAAGCAAGATACTTTTCCTGTTAGGTACTACCAAATACTCCACCAGAAAGCAATTATTTCTTTTTTTAATATATGTTTTGTTTTTTTTACAGAGAGGAAGGGAGAGGAATAGATAGTTAGAAACATCGATGAGAGAGAAACATTGACCAGCTGCCTCCTGCACGCCCCCTACTGGGGATGTGCCTGCAACCAAGGTACATGCCCTTGACCAGAATCGAACCCGGGACCCTTTAGTCCGCAGGCCGACGCTCTATCCACTGAGCCAAACCGGTTAGGGCAGCAATTATTTCTTTATTAACTATTTATTTAGTTCCTGCCAGGGTATGACAGTGATCAGCTATTCACTATATGTAATTATGAGTACTGACTTGGCTACTGTAGGAAGTAGAAGGAGTAATTTAACCCATAAATAAGTATAATTTTACTTAGGGGATTTATGAGAAAATCATACAAAATGATAAATATCTGCATTAATATTTAAAATTCATGTGGCATGAACTAATGATTTTTCTTGAGCAGGAAGTATAAAACCCAAGCAATGTTTAAAAATTATGACATAAATTGATCAACCTTGTGTAGATCTGAATGGTTAAGCTACCTATAGTTATGTATTTTAAGTTTAGAGTATTTGAAGTACTGAATTTCTACTTCATTTATAATTAAAGGCAAATAAAATGCATATAGCATTTAGGAAACCAAATATAATAATGAGAAAAAACAAGAGTTTAGTTTGAACTGTAGTCTTCTACTACTTAACTTGGTTGTTAATTTGCTCTGTGACCTTCAGTCAATAACCTCATTGTGTCTCAGAGGATATAATAATCCTGACCTGCTTCACAGGGGCGTGCTGTACTTTAATTGATGTGTGTTAAGCGCCTGGAGGTACTTTAATGAAAGCCATTATTGAAATGCAATTATTAACATTTAGGATAATGAAGTTAGCTTAGATGGCTTAGTCAAGCCTGGTGTGAAGATGGTTTCTAAGTTCGAGAACACAAAACTTCCTTAATACAAAACTTTTTTTAAAAGGCCTAAAAAAGCAAAAATAAAAAATGAAACCATAACTGGCTTATTTGCTGACTTTAGCAGCATCAGGGCCTGCAGTTTATTGCTTTGTCTCTGATCAAGTGCATTGCAATCAATGCGAATTACTACAGAGATGCTAGGAGATAATTTTGCAAAAGTGTCAAAAATGCAAAATTTGGGAGAGCTGGATAGGCTAGAAATGACTGTATTGATTTTGTAAAGGTTGGAAAATTACTATAATACCTCCTTACTTTGAGGTAGATTGCAAATCTTGCATTTTAAGCAAGATCAACTTTAATTTTAAACTTCAGGAAGGGGTTAGTGAATTTACATGCATTACTTTTATCCGTGAGAAAGTTAGAAGATCATGTGCTTACCTAGTAGAAACTACTTGGGAAATTCCCAGCAGAACTCATCCTTCTGCTCAAAAATCCCTACCTGTCTATACCTTTCAGCAGGCTTGTCTTTACACTCAGCGAGCAATCAGACAAGAATGGAAATAAGTTTTAAAAAAAGAAAAAATACTTTCCTTATTCTCAAGAAATTACATAAACAAACAAAAAAGAAGCATTTTCAGAAAATGGTGTGAATAATGGTCATTTAATCTCAAGTAATGTCACACTTGCATTTATCATTTTTATTAATGCTATTTTAATTGATATTAATTGCATTTAATAGTGCAACAGTGTCTCTAGAACATAGGGTCACACAAACTGAAAATCCAGAACAGAGGGATTTTTTTCAATTAGATCTTAGTTTTCAGTCACAGTGTGGAAAGTTTCAGTGCTTCTGAAAGTGTATTGTGTAATATTCTGTTAGGATTTATTTTTGTTTATACTTGCTGAAAACTTTAGAAAAAATATGTTAAAACTGCAACTAATACCTGTGATATCATTTCTCACAATTAACAAGATTAGTTTGTGTTATCAAAACATGTTTATTTTTTATTTTTATGATATGTGTTTAACATGCAGAAGATAGTTTAGATCCCTTTGCTTTTCCCCCTCAGCCTAATCTTCCTCCAAACTTCATCAAAACATATCACTATGATGAATATTTTATAATTGTAATATAGTTTATTATTTATAATGCATATGTATATATTAGTAAATAATATATACTATTGGGTTTGGGTATTTTTATATTTTAAATCTATATTAATGGCATACTGCTGGTATCATTGTGCAATTGGCTTTTTCACTAGATATTGTATTCTTTGTATACATTTATTTTCATGCATAGAAACCTATTTCAGTCATTTTAACATATATAATAATATTCCATTGTATATTATTATCCATGAACCATAATAGTCTCATATGTACTTCTACTTATGGATTTTTTAAGCAATCACACTGTATTAAATATCTCCTTGTGCACATATGCAAAAGTTTTTCTTGGTTACATATGTACCTAGGAGTTGAAATGATAGATAATTATATATGCATATTTTAAAATTTGCCAGACACTTTACATTGCCTTCTGAAGAGCTCATGTCAGTGAAACTATCATCAATAATACATTGGAGTTTAAATCTTTTCTTTTAATATTATATTATTACTTGGCAAGAGGATGCAGAATACTGTTAGCTGGTGGAATATACACTACTATATCTGTTCGCTATGTATATTAGTTTGCTTGAGCTGCCATTACAAAATAACAGATTGGTTGGTTTAAACAGCAGAAATTGATTTTTCAATTCTGAAGGTTTAGTTTCTCCTAAGGTCCCTCTTCTTGTCTTGCAGATGGCCACCTTCTCCCTGTATCCTCACATTTCCCATCTTATGTGTCGATGCTTCTTTTTCTGTTTTTTCAATTTTTATTATTGAAAGTACTTCATAGATCTTCCTTCCCCCTCATCCCCCATACACCTCTTCCAGCCTGCTCCCATCCTTTTCCACTACCCAGGCCTTCAACACCCCATTTTCTTTGTCCATGGGTTATGCACATATGCATACAAGTTCATTGATTGATCTCTTCCCACCCACCCTCCCCTGCTTTCCTTCTGAGGTTCAACAGCCTCTTCATGTATCAAAATCTTACCATTCAGACCTTAATCTACCCAAATAACCTCATCTAAGCTTAATTACTTCTTTAAAGACCTTATCTCCAAATATAGTCACATTCTGGGGTACTGGTAGTTAGGGATTCAATGTAAGAATCGGGGCAACAAAATTCAGCTTATAAAATGTGTGTGTGTATACATATACATATACATATACATATACATATACATATACATATACATATACATATACATATATTTGTGTTCCCTCAGGTATGTGTGTGTATATTCATTTAGCATCCAGTATAAATGAGAACTGTATTTTTTAAGTAAAAGCAGGTTCCCACTCTATAATGTGGATCAGACAGGAAATATGAGGAGCTCTTTTTCTGAGAATGGAATCTGCCTTTCTTCATCTTATAACTCACCCAGTTCAACAGTTTCCAAAAAATTCATGAATGTGTTCTTTGCCAAACTGAAGGGCTCTTACTTGAATTTCAAGACAAAAGATTGCTAATGAACCAAACTAGCTTTATAAACCCAGTCAAATCTGAGGAAGTAAGAGTGGTGATGATGTATCTCAAGTGAGAGAGTGGAGAGGAAATGCTTTTAAAATGCATAATGTATGAATATAATTGGGCAATAAATGGAGGCACTCCACAGCAAGTGACACAAGTCTAAAGGAGCCATTACTAAGTAGAAAATTGGAGATACTTTTCTACTAGTTAAGTTAAAAACTTGACAATAAAATTTTGCTAGTTTTTTGTGGATATCCCAATTGAATTTTTTTTTTTTAGATTCTAGGTGCCAAATAAAGTATTAGACAGGATTTTCCAAGTAGCATTCACATATCACTTTGCTTTAAAAAAATAATAAAGTTGCCCTTAGTGGCTTGAGAGCCTCAGATACAAATCCATTCCCTTATTAAGCCACTGATAATTACCTTTGTGTAGTTTCCTGCCTCAGTCCCAATTTTGTTTTAGCTTGTTTATAATTCTGTAAGACACTGTGAGATTTTTTAATTGATCATTTCATCTGAATTCGTAATCTCACCTGTATAAAAGTAAATATGTCACAGATTTCAGGCTCGCAATGATAACAAAGGCAAAATGTCACCTGGTGTCTCACTCTTCTTTTGGGCTACATGTGATAAAGCCCCTAAGCATAATGGACATATTTTCGCTAGAAATAGTGTCATAGTTTAAACACTTTCTTTACAAAAGTTAATACAACTTTTGTTTTAACAAAAATAAATACTTTTTTAGCAGTTTTATTAAATTCAACAAGGAACTGTCTTCTTGGATTTCAATTTGATGACAGGGATTGTATTTGGTAAAATTATTTGATTAGAGAGTAATCACCATTATTAGATTAGAGGGAATTAAATTACAATTACTAAAAACTACAGGTAATTACATTACATCTTAATTTCAAAGCTAAACTCATCCTCCCTCCCCCACAGAAACATTTTATCAATGTGCTTAATTATGTCTGTATATCTATTAATGTGATACATAATAATGGCTTTGATCATTTGAAAGGCAAAAGTATGTAATTGAACAATTATTACAGCCACACTGCCTGAAGGCACTATTTGTCAAGAGAGTTATATGATGGCCAATTATATCCACTCAACCTTGAAGGATAATTCTCTCTTCTGATGGGAACAAATTACCATTACACTTCTCCCCCCCAAAAAAAAAAGTTTAACTGTTGGCTTTTATAATGTAAATGTTCTAAAATGAACCCCCTGTTTTTAGTGTCAGACTTGCTTTGTTTTAAATAAAAATGTATAATATACAAATTTATCAGAATATCTCACATAAGTGTTCAAAAAATTAATTAAACCTCAGCCCTCAAGATCATAGATACAATCTAAGAAACAGGGGTAAAGTTTTGAGTTCTTAAAAAACTCTTAGCCTTGAACTATTCGTTTTTCTCAATCAGAGTAGTGACTTTGTTTTAACATACAGATTAAACATCTGGTTTCCTGGCTCTGAAGAGATTATTGGTAACAAACCAAGAAGAAACTGGAGGAAACTGTTAAAGCTACGTATAATGGTGGCAGGAGAAGTAAAGGCTCAAAATGTGACTTTCAGGAAGAGAATAGAATAACTAAACGATAGTCATGAATTTTATTCTTACATAGTACAATAAAGTATGATCTTGCCTTAGCCGGTTTGACTCAGTGGATAGAGTGTTGGCCTGCGGATCAAAGGGTCCTGAATTTGATTTCGGTCAAGGGCAGGTATCTCAGTTGCAGGCTCCTCCCTGACCCAGGCCTTGGTCAGGGCATGTGCAGGAGGCAACCAATTGATGTTTCTCTCACATTGATATTTCTCTCTGTCTTTTCATCTCCTCCACTCTCTCTAGAAATCAATGGAAAAAATATCCTCAGGTGAGGATTAAAAAAAGGATGATCTTAATGTTCATATTTAGTTATCAAAAATGGTTAGATTATGTTCAGTGTCCTTCTTGGAATACTGAGTAGAATAGACTATTTGTAATCATAATTTTATTATCTTGAAATCTAGTTACTCACCTCCCTCATTGAAGCCAAGTAAGGATTATTCTACATTTATGACATAAAATAGGATTTAAGATCCAGAAACAATAGTGCTTTGTTGTGATGTTATTAAGCTACACTTTCTTACCTAGGTATTTTGTTTTAAAAATAAGAGTTTAGAATTTTAAATATTTGATGGATTCATTTAATAATTTCTGGTTTGCAAATAAAACTTTTCACTTGTCTCTGAGGTTTGGGGAACAATTTAGAACAGTATTTGACAATATATTTTTATGTCACGGATTTTTGATTTGTATTCTTTTGGTCCTGCTGATGCCAGGAACGAAAATTAGAAACACACAATGCTTCTTTGATTTGTGACATATGGTTGGGAGATATTAAATTGGTTATTTTAAACAATATTTCCAATGAATCTGATTAATTTAAGCCAAAATTAAAAAAAAGAAACAAAACAAGCAAACAGAAAAAAATTCCCCCCTGAGAGAAAGCTCATGGGATTGTTCATTATCATAGGTATGTTTTCAAACCCTGAATTTCTTGTAAGAGTCTTTTCATGAGGTTACAATATTGTAGGAAGTAAAAAATAGCAGACTGTGATAAAAAAATATAACTTTGACTTCTTTAATTGGAAGTAGATAAAATTTGTTGTTCTCCATCAGTATCTGCTCTGTCCAAAAGGCCTCAATCCATTTTCTGTCAGCCTGAATCATTCTTTATCTTGTTTCACCAGTCCATCTGACCCTGTCACCACAGGTTTTAAGTAGCCTTTTCTCTCTAACAATACCATGGTTCTTTCTTCAATATTATTCTTTCTGCTTCCTTTCTTTATTCAAGTGCACTTTGGAGTCACATGGGAAACTGCCAATGAGATGTAAACTCCTGTGTGAAAAACTCTTTCTCACTCTAGCACAACAGGTTAATCACAGACATTTTCTAAAGCTTGACTGAGCTGGTGATTTTGACATCTTCTGAGTAACTCAAGGCAAAGAAAACACTCAGTATTGATTGATGGAAATATCCTGGACTGTGAATCAGAAGTCCTGACTGACCAGCTACATATTACTTTGGGTAAATCTCTTAATCTCTGAACATCAGATACTTTGTATATAAATTGGAATTTGAAATAGACAGCTCCTTTTAAACTCTAAAATGCTGTGAATGTGATGGAAAATTATAAGTTGATGTATTTCCCTATGTTATCCATTTTGTTTTCATTAATCACTACCAGTAAATTGAGGTTTTGTGTGTTCATAACCTCAATCACTAAATTTTAAATTAGCAACCATTGTAAAAAATAACAGAAAAAATAACTTTTATTTAGTTTCTCAGTTCAACATCATTCTACCTAAAGGAATTAATAGTATATCTAAATGCTAAATACCATCTGAAAGGAGTCATTCCTACTCAACATTTAATCTTTTCCTAATTCAGTCACATTGTGGAAGAGGGCTGGATTTTGAGTTAATAAAAGCCTGTGGTGACACTTGAGAAGAACCAGCCTGAGCATACTAAAATTAATTTCTAACCCTTCTTATGGTTTAATTTTTGCAACCAATCAGGGCAAATGCATTTATTCTACAGTCAATGCCTCACAAAAAGTAACTTAGCGATATAGAAGTGAGCAAAATAAAGCAGCCATGCAGTTCTGCAAAGAGATTAACCAAAAAAAAATGTGCACAAATGAATTTTTGAGGAAAAACGAGTAAGCTTCTGGAGAATACAGGTCACTGCATTGAAAATGTGGAAGTTAAATAGAATTTTTAAAAAAAGTCTTGGGTATTCATATACAACCCTCTTTTCTGGTATATTTTTACCACTTAAAGAAAATGGTCACTCAGGAAAATGTCAGATGTAATTTGTCACCACTTATCATTTAAAAAATAGTAACTGCTGCTTTTTAGAGATAAAAGGCAGCCTTTTTAATTTTCTAGGCAAGTCAAAGAAATATAAGCAAAATATGCACTGAAAATCAAACTTCCTACCTGACTGCTTTTTAATTACATTTAACTAGAGGCCCAGTGCATGAATTTGTGCACCAGAGTGGTCCCTCGGGTTGGCCTGTGGGATTAGGCAAAAACCAGCTCTTTGACATTCCCCGAGGGGTCCCGGATTGTGAGAGGGCACAAGCCAGGCCGAAGCACCCCACTGGTACAAGGTCAGGTACAGAGAGGAATGTGGGAGGTTGGTCAGCTGGGGAGGGACTGTGGGAGGCCTCCAGAGAATGTCTGGCCCATCTCGCTCAGTCCCAATCTGCCGGACTCCAGCAGTAAGCTAACCTACCAGAATGAACATCTGGTGATCAGTGCACATCACAGCAAGTGGTTGAGGGCCTTAGCGTATCATTAGCATATTACGCTTTGACTGGTTGAGCAGATGACCTGATGGCCAGACATGGACACTTAGCATATTAGGCTTTTATTATATAGGATATTTACAGAGTTCCTGTTAGTGACTGAGCTAGCTGTTTTGGAGGATACAAAGATAATTCAGTCCTGGTTCACACCTTAAAACTGACAACAATCTCATTTGCTTTTGACTCTGCAAGAAACAACTAAGTGATTCAGAGTTGTTAGCTTGCTGATTAAATTATTATAAAAAATATCTTTCTATAAGGATATTGTCATCTGCAAAAAGAACAGTGCCTAGATCAATAAATCTTTTTTGGGTGAATGAATGATTAAGTATTTATAGTTTGGAAATAATGACGCAGGTTGAGATTTTCTGCTTACTCTTAGATAATATAGTAATTTCTTTCACTGTAATTTCTGGATATTTAGTATATCAGAAAAAGTTAAACTACCTTCACTAGTTTTCTAGATGTCCAAGTGATACTTGATAACTAAATTTATAATTTATTCAGAAGACTGAATTAGTAGAATAACTAATTTGGTTAAGAACCTGAGCTCCCAACTAATTTTTTAAATTTAATTTACACTACTTTTTAAAATTTATAACTATACTAGAGGCCTGGTACACAGATTATTGCACTGGTGGGGTCCCTTGGCCTGGCCTGTGGGGATTGGGCCAACACTGGCTCTCCAACATTCCCTGAGGGGTTCTGGATTGTGAGAGGGCGGTTCTCAAGTGATGCACCTGGAATCAGGCTCCCTCCTCTCTGGTTCCAGGTACATCACCTGAGAACCGCAGCTGCCAAGTCACTGCAGCTTGACCACTCTTGCATTGAGCATCTGCCCCCTGGTGGTCAGTGCACATCATAGCTACTGGTCAGATGGTTGAAAGGTCCAATGGTCGCTTAGGCTTTTATATATATAGACCTCCCCTGCAGGCCTGGTCCCCCCCAACTGCTCTCCCCTGCTGGCCATCTTGTGACATGGGGGTGGCCATCTTGTGACCACATGGGGTGGCCATTCTGTGCAATGGAGTTACAATCAATTTGCATATTACCTCTTTATCATATAGGATGTTTTTCCTTTTTGTTGAATTTATTGTGGTGACACTGGTCAATAAAATTATACAGGTTTCAGGTTCTCAATTCCACAACACATTATCTGTACACTGTATTGTGTGTTCACAACCTCAAATCAAGTCTCTGTCCATTACCATTTACTCTCCCTTTATCCTCTTCCTCTTCTCCCCAGCAATCACCACACTGTTGTCCATGTCCATGAGTTTTTGTCTCTCTCTATATTTTTTTACTCTTTTGCTCAATCTCTCTACCACCAACGCCCCTCTCCACCCAGCCAATACTCCACCATTTACTGTCTATGTGACCTTAAGCAAGTTACTAATTCTATACAAAGGCCCATTGTCTTATAATCAAAGTGGAGGTAAATCATACACACTATTTTCCATGGCAGTGGCTGACTTTAAAGTAAGATTTAAAAAATAGGTGTGTTTACAGCCATGAGGGAGTAACAGGTTCTCATTTTCTGTTTGATTTTTGATTAAGTCAATAACTACACAAGATACTGTATATAAAACACTGGAAAAAAGGTTACCACAGATAGTAGGAAACAGACATCACAGGACTGTGATCCCTGAGGAAAGGCAAATATCCAAGGTGAGACATGCAATTACTTTGGCTTTCAGCTTAGCTGTAACTGCAGACCCTGCCACAGATTTGGAGAAGCCAAATAGACTCCTGAATTCTCACAACACAGTGGAGATAGTGATTGAAATTTGGGGAGGCCACAGTGGCTGGAAGTTCTAGGGTATAATTTCAGATAGAAGGAAGCTACAAAGGAAAAGAGCTCCATGAACTAGCATACGGCTCATCTTGGATCTTTGACTTGAATCAATTTTGTATATGCATTTGGAGAAACTGCAAGAGATTGTGAAAATAATAACTTCCCAGAAGAAATATACTAAGGTGTGTGAGGGGAGTAAGATTCACAAGTCCTTAAACTAAGGTTGATCCAGGAACTACTTGTAGGGGCTAAAAACAATGTAATACTTTTCCTCCCACCTTCTAAGTTATTCTAGCTGGGCTGATAATCAAATGAGCAGAGAAAAATTAACTGGAGAAAAATCAAATTTTAGTTTAGGCACAGGAGGAATTCACATTAGCATGAATAATTCCACAGTCAATGAGGCAGCATTGGGTATACATGACATTTTGGACAAAGGAGGAAACAGGGAGAACAGAATCTTTTATTTCAGAGGTGAGAATGGGTGATTTACAGGTGGTTGAGGAAGACCCGAACACACATGACAGGCAAATTCTTGCTAGGTAACTCAGTGGGACACAGTGGGTATCTAATTACAGGCCCCTACCTGAAGCCCTCCTATTTCCAATTCTTAATTCTAATTAGGTTAGGATGAACATCCTAAGATTACTCTTGAAGCAGGTTTTTTTTTCTAAATATTTTAGACAAGAAAGAGGAGAGAGTAAAAGGTTCTTTCTAAGCCTCCTGCTTCTTAATAAACAGCTCAAAATTAATATCCCAAAAATGCAGCTTCAAGGTGGTAAAATTTTGGTCTTCACATTCAAGATGCCAACCTCCAAGGAGAACACACAATACATTCAGTAGGCACCTCAGAGAAATTACACATTAATGATAGGAATAAATGAAGTCTATATTGTCAACTACTCTGGGTGCCCTAGTAAAAATGATACTGAAAAGGATAAAACTTATTTTCATGTAACTCAACTGCCTACCAAAACAAAATCTAACACTCTTTGAAAACAACAAATTCTGAATCTCACAAATGTAAAGTTTAAGATGTTTAAAATCCAGTAAAGATTACTGGACATGAGAAGTAAAATATGAGTCATAGACAGGAGAAAACTCAGTCACTACAAATATAACCAGAAATGACAGAGTTTCTGCTATTAACAGACGAGATCTTTTAGCCATTTCAAATGTAATCAATATACTCAAGTATTTGCTGGAAAACACAAATGTAATCTAGAAGAAAATAGAATACATAGAAAAACTAATCAAGTGAAACTTCTAGAAATTAAAAAAAAGTGTGACCTAGGATATTTAAATCTTACTCTATTGGATTAACAGTGGTGTAGACACTGACACTCCAAGAAGAAAAAGAGGTGTATTTAATCACATCACAGTAGAAACTAGTAATAATGAAGGAACAAACAGGAAAAGGAAAAAAAAAAGACTGAATAAATGAATAGACTATTAGTGATTTTCTAAAAACTATTAAATTTTATAATATAGATATAATTGGAATATCAAAAGGAGAGGGAAGAGAAAGGGAGTCAGAAACAATAATTGAAGAACATTTTCTGGATTTTATAAAAACTATAAATAAAACCATGGATTAAAAAACTGCAATGAAAGTAAAGCAAGATAAAAACAAAGAAATCCAAATGAAGGCATATCAAATTCAAATTGCTGAAAATCAGTTATAAAAGATAAACCAACTCTTTAAAAAAAAAAAGAAGAAAAAAGCCCTGACTGGTTTGGCTCAGTGGATAGAGCATTGGCCTGCAGACTGATGGGTGCCGGGTTCGATTCCAGTCAAGGGCATGTACCTTGGTTGCTGGCACATCCCCAGTGGGGGGTTGTGTGCAGGAGGCAGCTGGTCGATGTTTGTCTCTCATTGATGTTTCTAACTCTCTATCCCTCTCCCTTCCCCTCTGTAAAAAATCAATAAAATGTATTTTTTTAAAAAAGAGAAAAGAGATCAATTTTATAACCTAGAAAGGATGTTAGACTCCCTGTCGGGAAGCATGTATACTGGAAAATAATAGAAAAGCATCTGCTATGGGTTGAAAAAAACAACAACAAAACTGAAAAGCTATAATTGTCAAGCTAGTGAGAATTTATTTTTAAAATGAAGGAAAATTAGAGGGTTTTAGAAAAACAAACCCAGAAACATTTGTCGTCAGCAGGTCATAAACAATGTCACCAAGAACTAAAAGTGAGGAATAGGAGTATAGCTAATAAACCAAAAGTGTAAATAAAATGGAATACTAAAAAATATGCAATTAATCCAAAATAAAGTAGGATAAAAACAGAAATGGGTCAAAGAAAGAATGTGGAAAATAAGAAGTCAATAGATTTAAACCAACTCTTTCAATGAATACATGTACAAGTAAATTTCCAGAAAAAAGACTGATTATATGGCTGGATAAAGAAGAGACAGTTTAACTATAAAAGAATTATAGGTTAAAAATAAAAGGATAAAAATATATTCTACACAAATACTAATCATAAGAAAGTTGGAGTGGCTATGTTAATATCAAACATAGACTTCAGAACAAAGATTATTAGTAGAAATAAAGAGGAATATTTCATAATTATAAAGTAGTAATTTCATCAATGAGTTAGAAATACTCCTAAAGGTCATGCAACTAATACATAACACAATAATGCATGAAGCAAAAACTGTCAGTACAAAAAGAAGAAATAAAAAAAATTAATTCTTGAAAAAAAATGTAAATGAATTGGAATGAGTGACAAGTGTTACCAGGCTTTTGCAGTAATTTAGTAAAATATGAAGGAGCAAAATAAGGTAGCAACAGTGGCAGAGGAATAATAATCAGAGGCATAATTTTGGTGATTTAATGGAGGATATATGGTGTTAAGAATAATGGCCTGGGTTAGATCTCAGCTTTTCCAAATACTTAGTGTGGAATCATGGAGTAGGTCCTTTAACAGTTTATAGTCTTGGTTTCTCTGTTTATAAAACAAAGACTGTAAATTATTGTACTTTAGGCAATGATAAGAAATATAAAATAGTTAAGAAACCTTTATTTGAAATAAGATAGGTTCTATTATTAGACCTATTTATTCAGACAGTGAAAATATGGTTGAGAAGATAATTATCACTTTTAAGCTCAAGCAACCACTACAATGAGGAATCAGAATTCAAAATCAGGTAATTCGTGTCCTCCATTTCACGAATTGTTGGCTAGAATAAAGAGCAGACATGTTCTCAATCAGATTATGGAATAACAACAAAAACAATAATATCTAACACTTAAACAGTACTTACCATGTTTCCTATACTGTTTTATAGTCATGAATTCTTATCTATATATATAAAAGCCCAGCAACCAGAACAGTGGAACGTCCAGAATGACTGGAATGACTGGTCACTATGACGTGCACTGTGGCAGTCAACCAGCCCGATCATGACTCTGATTGTCCCCCACCCAAACTCCCGCAGCCCCTTCCCAGCCGGCCCCACTCTTGATCACCACTCCCCCCCCCCCGTCATTGGGGGTAGGGGTGGCTGGCCAACCTCCCAAGTCCCTTCCCCACGTGATAGCCCAGCCAAATCGGCCCCTATCAGGGTGGGCCAGCCAGACCCCACCATGCATGTATTCATGCACCAGGCCTCTAGTTTATATATAAATTCCTCAACTTATATTCCACAATTATTAATTTTTTATGTACTTACGAATTTACAATGCATATTCTGCTTGGACTTTTTTGCCTTTCCTCTTGCCAAATTTTAATAAAATGACTCCTAAAACTGTCTACAACTTAATTAAAACAACTCTTATTAATGTCATGTTTATAAATAAACCTTTGGTGAAATAAGTAGCCTCCAGCTTTGGAAGCAATCACAATTAAGGCTGTCAATACTCATTAACTGCTTTGAAGAGAAAGACCAAAATAAGTTACTAAGTGTCTTGAATGGTAGAATACTCCATAAACTACTGTAATCTGTTTCTTATCTAGAAAATTAAGGATGGATTAATTACAAGCCTTACAAGAAGTGTTACACAAGAGGATTGAAAGTCATAGGTTTCTTGAAAGCTACTTCAGTTTATATATAATTTGGGAAGACATGTCTCTAAAACTATCTGTGGAAATTGAGTGGAAATATCTTAAAGAGCTGAAGAATCTTGGTGCGAATATTTTTTTATATAAAACTACTATATTTGAATACATCTGTTGGTTCTAAGCCCAGTTTTATTACTAATTGATTGTGTGAATTTAGACAAATCACTTAAATACTATACAATTGGAATAAGAAT
The DNA here is from genome assembly GCF_000327345.1 of Myotis davidii. NCBI lineage: Eukaryota > Metazoa > Chordata > Mammalia > Chiroptera > Vespertilionidae > Myotis > Myotis davidii. Next base: position 33,020 of record NW_006284439.1, read on the forward strand.
TTATTTCTTATTTATAAACACATTTATCTATAAAATGTGTTATTCTGAGATTCAAAATTAGATCTTGCCCCCAAAACAGCATCTTCTTTACTTTTTTATTATTCCTTATTGATTATGGTATTACATATGTCTCCTTTTCCCCCATTCCCCCCCCCTGCACAGCACATGCCCTCACCCCTCTTGTGTCTGTGTCCATTGGTTATGCTTATATGCATGCATACAAGTCCTTTGGTTGATCTCTACCCACTGCCCGCACCCTCCCCTGCCTTCCCTCTGAGGTTTGACTGTCTGATGCTTCTCTATCTCTGGATCTATTTTTGTCTTCTTTAAAACCTTCCTAACACTGTTAGCAGTAACCATTGGTTACTCCCTGCATTTTTTTCTTCCCATGCAGACATAAATGTTTACCTGATACCCCATTTCTGTTGATTCTTCATGATATTTCTTGAATATGTACCTTCTTTTTCTTAATCCCTGACACCACTCTAGAAGTGGCCTCATCATCTAACACATAGACCAATTCAGTAGTTTAACTTGTCTATTCACATTTAATCACTCCATTCTCCAACTTAATCTGAACAGCTTCAATGTTAATTATCCCAAATCACCATTTGGTCAGAAACCTGATTCAAAATATTTAAAACCTACTGGTTTCCTCCAGTATAAATTGAAACACTTTGGCACAAATTAACAACCTTATCTCTTAATACACCTGTTCACAAATTCATTATTTTCAATACATAATCCAGGCAAAATTAGAAAGCAAGTCAAGATTAATTTCATTATTCTTACTGTCCCATCAGCCACTGTGTAATATTAATCCCAGTCAGGATGGGGTCAGGAATTAAAGCAGGTCTCAACCTCCAACTCTTCCTCTAGGTTATCTACCCCTTTACTTAGACTCCAGTTCTGACCTCACCTCTTTTATGTGCCTAAATCACTCGAGATTTTTCTCCCTTCCACACATCAGCATTAACTCTCAGAATGGATTTGCAGAAATATCAATGCAGTTAAGTGATAATTTTATGTCTTGTGCTCACTGCCTCTGGAAGCTGTGTCAAACTTTACCTTTCTCCTCAAGTTCCATTCCCTCAATATTAGCACAGGATTTTCCTCTAACACAGAAAATATAAAAAAGAAATTTACTCAATATTGTTTACCTCCATTTTTTAAACTACATTTTTATTCATCAGTCCCTCAGATACATTTCATATTTTTTTCACTTGCGTTCATCCCCTCTGACCTGTTAGTTCCCTTTCCATCAATAAGCATCACTCTTTTATATCCTCAATGTACCCTTCTTTATATATATATGGGTAAATATAATACATACTCATGATTATTTTTTAAATATATTCTAATTGATTTCAGAGAGGGAAGGAGAGGGAGAGAAAGAAACATCAATGATGAGAGAGAATCATTAATCAGCTGTCTCCTGCATGCCCCACACTGGGGATTGAGCTTGCAATCCTGGCATATGCCCTGACCAGGAGTTGAACCGTGACCTCCTGTTTCATAGGTCCACGTTCAACCCCCAGGCCATGCCGGCCAGGCAATTTGCCCTTTTTTATCAGCCTGTATGCTTGCTTCAATCTCTCCTATCCTAAAACAAAAAAATACAACACTTACACATGCACACACAAACACACAACCTATTGTAAAAAGGCACTCTCAAACTTTGTGAAACTGAAATTTTATATTTAAAAGTGAAATTTAAAGGATGTACCGGTATGCTAACATTTACCAACATTTTAAACATCCATACCTGATAGTCTAGTAAATCATCACTTTGGCAAGTTTGTCCTGTAGAAATGACCATACAGGTGCCAGACCAGTTAGGCTAGCTTGTTTCTAATTTTTTTGCTCAGGCCTTAGTAAGAAAATGTTTGAATGAATTGTATTTTATTCATAATATTGAATACTATATAACTAATAAAAAAGAATGCAGTAGATGCAAATGATATAGGATGCTCTATAATATATATTACATTAAAATATCAAAATGCTAATAATTCTAATTACACAAAAAATGCATGGAGGCTGCATTGGAGCATGACAAAGGGGACTTTCCATTTTTACTCTTTCTATTTAATTTGTACAATGACCTAAAACCTTATAATAGTTCCCTCTGTGTGTATGTATAAATCTTGAAAACGTATTTTCCCCAGATTATTTTTTCTATTTATATATAATTACATAGACTTTTGGAAATGTTTTCTTTAAAGTTATTTTAATTAAAAAATTAGGATGACCAAAAATAATATCTATAATTCTAGAAACCTAACACAATCATTTGGTACCTCCGATCTGTTCTACAATATGGGAGGGGGCGAAAGAACTATAGCCTACCACAAGCTTTTGTAAATAAAGTTTCATTAGAACACCAACACAAACATTTGCTTACTGTTTTGTCTGTAGCTGCTTTCACATCACAATGGAAGAGTTAAGTGGTTGCAAAGAGATTGTATGGTCCAAAAAACTTAAAATATTTCCTTTCTGGCCCTTTTCAGGAAAAAAAAAAAAAGAATGTTGAATAGAACTTATTATCACAGCAGTATATTTCACATAGTTGTAATCAGTGTTAATACAATCTTGTACACGTTTCCCTATAATATCATAGCAAATGCATTTCCTTATTGCTATTGTTATAAGCATAATCTTTACGCTTTTCTAGCAAATCATTCTGTCAGATAAGACATTTAAAAGAATAGTTCCTTATTGTTGAACATTTAGCTTCCAATTTTGTTAGTATTAAAAATAATTCTTAGAGAATAACTCTAATGAATATTTGAGGCTCATTTTGGATAATTCTCTTAGGGTGTGTTTTAAGAAATTGAATATTTTATACTTTTCATAGAAATTATATTGTGGATGTCCAAAAGATTTGTACCAATGACAATGCTAGCAGCAAGGCATGCTAACACTGAATTCATTTGACAATGCCAGAAAAGGTTATGGGATGGTGTGCGTGTGTGTGTGTGTGTGTGTGTGCATGCGCGCGCGCGCATGTGCAAGTTTGTACCTCACTAGTTTATAATCTCTATTTATTTGACTACTATTCTGGTCGCATATTTTTTGTTCCTTTTAAACTTTTTGGATAGCATCTGACAACATCCTTTACTAATATTGTTGAGATCTTCAAGTTATTTGTGCTATCAATTCTATGATTTTTATGTAAGAAATTCAATGTCCCTGACGTACTTGTTTAAATATTTTAAAATTTCTTAAACTCATGGTTGGCCAAAATCTATAAATTAGTATTATCTGCCTTTCATCTTCCTCTATACTATTGAAATGCAGGAGAAATGTTCATTAGTAATCTGCTTTTTTATTTTATTTATTTATTTAATATATTTTATTGATTTTTTACAGAGAGGAAGGGAGAGGGATAGAGAGTTAGAAACATCAATGAGAGAGAAACATCGATCAGTTACCTCCTGCACACTCTCTACTGGGGATGTGCCCGCAACCAAGGTACATGCCCTTGACTGGAATCAAACCTGGGACCCTTGAGTCCGCAGGCTGACGCTCTATCCACTGAGCAAAACCGGTTAGGGCAGTAATCTGCTTTAAAAAAAAATTTCTTACTCATTTGTGCACCTGACCTTGATGACCCTTATTATTACATTAAAACTCTCTTCTGACTTATTGAAACATTTTTTTTCTCTCCTGGGTCTCATACCCTGGGACTATTTCTCACTTTTATTTGTTGGGTTTCTATCCTTTTTTCCACATTTCAATCACGGTTGGTCTTAATTTTCTACCTAATCATTCGTTTCTTATCACTCACTCAATTTTTCTGGGTAATTTCAGATTATCCAAAGTATTTATTCTGTTATAATTTCCCTATCTTTATTATTCATTTTTCTCCCAAGCTCCAGTCATATGTTTTTAAATTATTTTTATATTAAATATATCAGGGTGATATTGGTTAATAAGATTATATCGTTCTCAAGTGTAAATTTCTATAATACCTGATCTGTATATATATTACATTATATACCAACCACCCAAAGTTAAATTTTCTTCTGTCACCACATATTTGACCCCCTTTACCATTTACTACATCCACACCCCTTCCAGCTGTTACCCACCATACTATTATCTGTGTCTATGAGGTGCTTGTTTGTTTGTTTCTCTTGTTTATTTATTTGTTGCTTTCAGTTTTACATTCCACATATTAAACAGGTCCACCTCATTGTCTGGAAGTTTGTTCCAACAAATTCATTAAATTCATGTCCTGAAAGTATCTCCTCTTCCTGTCATTCATACCTTGGTTAATGATACTATTATTGAGCCATTTTATAGAGCTAAAATTCTTGGAGTTGTCCTTTATATTTACCTTTTTCTCATACTCCACACTCAATAAGTCACCAAGTATTGTCTATTCTAACTTCTAAATACTAGTATCATCTTCTATTGAACCATCTTCACTGCAGAGGATTGGGCCTTCATCATCTCTTTCTATTGTTTCTCAACTAGTTTCTCACAGTTAAAGTATTTCCTCTTATTTTATGTTATCTAGTTCTGGAGACTCTCCCATTCTATAGCATTATGCCCACTGTACTATACTTGTTTACATGTTTGAAATCTGCATTGGACCATAAACTGCTAACAGTGTCATGTTAGGCTTTTCAATCCCAGGTCTTGGAACAAGTGTCTACATTGATCATTCAATAAATAGTATTTGAGTATAGGCATTCAATTATTATAAACATAAAACACTATATTAGTTTACCAAGGCATTTAGCCTTCACTTTAATTATGAAAAGGACAGTAAGGATGCCTAATAAAGATGCTTTAAATGTTATCATGTAGGTTTGGATAAATCTTCTTGCAACCTCTAAAAGTCCAACACACAAGCAATGATATGTAAATGATCTTCCAAATAGTTCCATACCAAAATGGTTCCTTAAACACCAGGTTAGTTAATTACTACATGTATTAGAATATTTGTTTAACCACTTTAACAGATCTTTCTATTAACAGAGGCTTAAAAAAGAAAGGTTTAGTTCTCTCACAGGCAAGTAAAGAAGTATAGGGAGTTTTTCCCCCAGAGGTTAATTAGGAAATGGTTCCCTCTATGTCATTACTAATGTGTCAGCTCCCAAGATGTTGCCTTTATCTAAATAGCTTCACCATCACTACATCCAAAGAAGGTGTGGTGGGAAAAGTGGATGGTTTACACATTTCTTTTAGGGATATGACCTGAAAGTTGCACATAGCATTTTTGCTCATATTCAATTTTCCAGTATTTGATCCTGTGACCAAATTTGAGGCAAGGAATGTAGTTATCTCACTGGGCAGCTATCTTAAGTCAAGTTTCCCTGGAAAGGGATTTCAAAGAAGATATTTCTCTTAGGAATTTAATGGGCTAGGTGCTCTTGGAAGCAATATCTGTAAGTAAACACTCGTAGCAGGATTGCTAAAAGCAGAGTTGAACTTCAGTGCACTTGTAACAGAGACCACAGCAGATCCCTCAGGAATCTCTGAAGTATTGTTATCCCTTCAGAAATGTCTAGAATTGAGGCAATCCTGGACCAACAAGTGATTGGATAGAAAATTCCCTGAAGGAGGGGACATGACTTTGGGTGAACCAGCTTGCCAAGGGTAATTCATAAGGAGGAAGACATCAATAGCCGCTGAGACAGAAACACTTTAGGTAGACAGGGGCAGGACCAGGGGAGGAAGAAGTGAAACCAGGAATTCAGCTAGGCAGAGTTACTAAGACACCCCAACTGGGGTGGGAAGGAAGGGTGCGGGAGAGGCATGAACTTAAAAAGTATAGATATCACTGAGACAGAGAGCGTGCAGATAACCAATCACAAGGCAGGGAGGCAAGCATATCT
>NW_006284439.1:38951-43520 GCF_000327345.1 Myotis davidii
CTCCACACACGGCCTAATAGATGTTAATTAGCCTGGATGCTGAGCTACTCCTGACTGTAACATGGAAGGGAAGCTCCGGACACTGGCCTGCTCCAGGAACCCCAGCTGCGCCTTTTCCAGGACTGGCTTCTCCCAATAAACTTCGGTTCCACTAATTGTTTTTGTCCATGACTTCATTCTTCAATTTTCACGAGCCATGAACTTGAACTCAAAACTCCCACATTTTTTTTAACCATTCTCAAAAAGGACAAAAATAAAGTAAAAGGCTTTGTTTTCCATTTTCAAAGTGTGTGTAAAGTATTATTGATGGTCCCGGAGTCTTTTCATGGGGTCTGCAAGCTCAACACTATTCTAATAGTAATACTAATATATTCCTTACCATTTTCCCTGTGTTGACATTTTCAATGATGGTTCAAAAGCAATGGTGGTAAAATTACTGTCCCCTTAACATTAATCAAGGCAGTGGCCAGAAACTGTTATTAGTACTATATTAAGTAATAACAATAAGGTCTGTCTACAACACTACTAATAAATACCTCTTATGTAACTTCAATACCATTTTCTTTTCAAAAAATATTTTGAAAAATAAGAGGTTATTGTCTTTATTAAAAGTGTTATGCCCATATGAAAATGTTTCTGACTTTGTCAAACATGTTTAAATTCCATGTATTTTTCATCATAACAGGAATCTCAGATACAGTCTTCTCTATATTGACACCTATTATATATTAAAGTACAGTTAATAAATAGTCATAGTTATGTTAATAGAGAGTAATCCTATATAATAAAACCCTAATATGCAAATCAACCAAACAGCAGAATGACCAGTCGCTATGACATGCATTTACCACCAGGGGGCAGTTGCTCAATGCAGGAGCTGAGGAGCACATTTTCAAAATCCTTACATAAAGGCAGATTAGCTTAATAGTTCCAGAACAGACTCTATACCATCCAGCCTGAGTTTGAGTCCCAGCTTTGTCATGCCTTACCAGGGTGATCATGAATAATGTATATAATCTCTTTGCACTTCAGTTTATCCATTTCTCTTAAAGGGTTACGAGGTTAAATAAGTTAATATTTTTAAAAAATGCTTAGAACAATGCTTGGCACACAATAAGTGCTATATAAGCATTAATTATCAATATGATTGGTGAATTTTTTGAAAATGAGGTCATCTGTGAGTACCAGGCACAACATTGTTAGAGACAGTAGATGTAAAGTTTATGAAGGCCAAGTACATGTCCTGTACTTTAGCAGGTATCAGTAAAAGCTTATATCTCAGACTAAGCACATGTTACTTTCTGATGTCCTGTTGAGTTTCTACTGAGCTTTGCAGTGTGAAACTGAATCTTTGGGAAGAGGGGTACAAGTTCAATACACAATAACATATAAGGTTTTCCTCTGGTTTTATGCTAATAACCTATTTTCTTCTGCCACCGCATTTAAGTTCCCAAGGTTATTTCCTCATTCCTACTTCTATAATGCACTACTTTCTAAATATGGTTTTATAATATTACCCTTTCTTACCAAAAAGCTTTATTTCTAGAATTGTCATAAGTCCTTTAACAAAATTAATTGCAAAGAACTCTTTCAAATGAAAAGACAAGGTGGGTCTCAGGGGTGCTGTCAATGTTCTATTTTTTTTACCTGGTTAATAGTTACATGGGTGTTTGCTTTGTGATAGTTTATTAAGCATTACATTTGTGCTTTGCGTATTTCTCTGTATGACTTCCACTTCACAATAAAAGAGGAGTTAAAGGGAAAATGAGAGAAACAATTAGAGAGAAAAGGACACATATTTTTTTAATATGGCCTGGCCAGTGTTGCTCAGTGGTTGAGCATCAATCCATGAACTAGAAGGTCAGGTAGGATTCCAGGTCAGGGAACATGCCCAGGTTGTGGGCTCAATCCCCAGTAGGGGATGCACTGGAGACAGCTGATCAATGATTCCCTCTCATCATTGATGTTTCTATTCCTCACTCCCTCTCCCTTTATCTCTCTGAAATCAATAAAAAGGAGTTATAATATGGTTTGTCCTTTTAATTCTTAAATTATAAATTATGTTAAGACATCGATTTCAAAATATTGGGTACTCCGTTTTAACTAACTCTATCAGACTTCACTTCATTGGAGAATAAGTAGTTTCCATTGTTTTAAAACTCCATTCAAATGGATAGCTCATTTCCAGAAGGCATTCTCAAAACAAGTCGCAGAGAGTGGCACTACAATATTTCAAACTGTTCTAGTGGCAGCTTAGACTGGCACAGCCTTTTTTACTTTAAGTATTGTCCATGGTCACTGAGAAAGGTGGCTCTGGTCTGAGTTGAGCAACTAGATTTAACACCATGTGTTAATTTCCCTGTCTTGCTTCAACATCCCTGCAATGCTAACTTTGAAGTCCAGTAAAATAATCTATAAATAGAAATTGACAGCTGGTATTTGGCAAATATCCTACTTGTAAATCCATTAAGAAATTAATTTAATACTTCAATAATTTTACCATCCTCTTTGATCATGTTTCCTATTTCATCCTGTAATGCTCTAACTTCTGCCTTCACTGATCTCTGACTTTTTACAGTTCTGAGAAATTATATATTTGAATGATGCTAGCTTTTTTGGAAGTAGCTACATTTCTTTAATTTTTTTTCTTTCACATCCTTTATGCACTTGCCTTGGTGTCCTTGACTTTTGTTTCTGAGAAAGTTTCAGGCAGGCTTAATCTGTCAGTCTTGTTCTTTCATATTTTCGTTTTTACATATAATATTTATCTCCTCATATTCCCCAACATGCAACTTCCATTTGTAATCAATGTTCTCAGTCATTACTTTCAATAGTAACCATACTACATGAACAACAAACTGTAGAGTAACCATGCTACATGAGCAAGATTGGATCATATAAGTGGAAAAGTTTATTGACGACCTTTAAAAAAGTGAAATTAGCAGGAATAGCAAAATAAGTACCTTTGAAAATTCTCTCTTCCACAAAAGCAATTTTGGCAAAAATTACAAGAATCGACTTTTCAAAACTCTGGAAATTAAGCACATGGCTGTAATAATCTAATGAATATTTATTTTTTAAATGGTCAACTATTGATCAGAGAAGTTAGTTGTGGCATTTTAACTTGGTATGTTTTCATCCCCTTTGTCCAGCTCCAAAGATTTGTTAACCAACAATATGTAATCACAATGAAAACCAGCTGCCAAACAGTCACTAGAGAAGGTGGAATAGGGTTGGACCTGCTTCAAAGCCCATTCCCAGAGAACTGTCATTATTTGACCTGCCTGGTGATTTAAGAAATATCCTACTGGCAAGTCTTGTCTGTACTTGACCTGACTGAGAGATCACACAGTGAAACAGTCTATTCCTGAGTGGAATTTGTTGAAAACTATTATTGGCTAGTGTTTAATGTTGAGGTTGCCTAATTCAGTGGATAACAATTGGATAAATGATAGGCTAACACAAAAGCTTAAATGGCAAAGCTAGGGAAATAGACATCCATAGAAGGCTTTGAAAATCTCCTACATAAGCCCAGTAATCTAGAGGAGACCATGCTCATACATAAGTCTGTGCTCACATAGATGTATAGATGCTCATAAAAGACCTGAAAATACCATAAACCATCACTTCTGGCTGACCTTGAGACTCTGCATATGCAGGAGATGAACACCAAGGCAGTTATAAACTGGGTGAGTGTTAAAGGTGTGCCACAACAGGCACACAGAGTCACTCAGCAAATACTGGGAGTCTTACTGGTTCCAGGAATTTAGGAAATCTCCATCCAATCAGTAGCTGGCCACTAAAGACTTCCTCAGTAGCCAAACACAACAAAGAAAAGAGATGTTACAGAATTAGTTTAGAAAAGTAACTAAATCAACAAACAATAATCAATCAGCAATAAGAACGAACCTTGGATGGGTGCATCCCAGATCAATAAAAGCTTGGTGAGGCCTGAGCATGGGTGGAAGTCCCTCTCCTTGAGTTGGACTTACCCACCTGGTCCTCCAATATTGCAAAATTAAAAAAAAAAAGAACAAACCTTGGGAAGGGGAAGAATGTAATTTCAAGAGTTTACATGTTATTTAAAATGTAAGATTGTTAACAAAAAAAACTATAGGGCATGCAAAGAAAGAAGAAAGTATGGCACATATACATGGCAAAAAGAAATCCATAGAAAATATTCTTGAGAAAATCTAGATGATAGATTTACTAGACAAAAATTTTAAATCAGCCATTATGAATATGTTCAAGGAACTAAAGGAAATTATGCTTAAGAAGTAAAAACAAATGTATAAAGACAATCTTTAACAAAATAGATTATGTAAATAAAGAGAAATTATTAAATGGTATATATGAAGCTTAAAAGTAGATACCGTATTTGCCGGCGTATAAGACGAATTTTTGGCCCTGAAAAACATGCCTCCAAGTGGGGGGTCGTCTTATACGCCAGGTACACTTCAGATAGACTGCCATAGTGCTTGCCCCGTGCCATAGTGGCCTCCTGATGCCCGCCCACTTCATTCCACATACCGTTCAGGCATCAGCAGCGCTGCTGGGTGTATGCTCGGC
>NW_006284439.1:43859-50433 GCF_000327345.1 Myotis davidii
CTGGAATTACCTGTATGTTTACCGGTAATAAACTTGCACTGTTTTATGTATATGTTTGATTACATACAGCCTTGTGACAGTTTTCCTGCATGTCATAAGCATTTGTATATAAATTAAAATGTTAAAATCAAATCTGATATTGTTTTACCTTTTATTTGGTGTGTGGAAGGTGTGCGGAAGAGGGGGTAGTCTTATACGGCGAGTATATAACAAACTCTGTATTTTGAGTGGAAATGTTAGGGGGTCGTCTTATATGCCCAGTCGTTTTATACGCCCAGTCGTCTTATATGCCGGCAAATACGGTAACTAAAATAAAAATTGACTAGAAGGACTCAGCAAATGATTTGAATAGGCAGCAAAGGATTATGATAACTTGAAAATAGGTCTATTGAGATAAGTCAGTGTGAGAAACAAAGAAAGACAATGAGGAAAATGTGGGAAAATAACAAAATATGCATATTGGAGTCCCAAAAGGAGAACAGAGAAAGAAAAGGGTAGAAAGACTATTTTAAAGAAATAATGGCTGAAAACTTCCCAAATTTGATGTAAAACATAAATGAACACAATCGAGAAGCACAACAAACTGTATTTAGTATAAATGCAAAGAGATCCTCACCTACACAAATCACAATCAAATTGTTGAAAGTGAAAGTCATTGAGAGAATCTTGAAAGATGGAAGAGAGATGAACACCTCATGTACAAGGGTTTCTCAATAAGATTAACAACTAATTTCTCACCAGACACCATGGAGTCTTGATGGCTGAAATGAAAAGACCCTGGACAGTAAGTGAAATCCACATGAAAAAAATAAAAAGCACTGATAAAAGTAACTACATAAGTAAATATAAAAGACAGTATAAATATATTTTGTTTATAACTTTTTCCCTTATCTAACTTAGACAACTACATAAAGCAATAATTATAAACCCATGTTGATGGGCATACAATGTATAAATATGTAATTTTGTGAAAATTGCTTCACAAGAAGGATATACATAATGAAGGTATATAAAACAGAGATTTTCATACAATTAAAATTAAGTTGTATTAATCCAAACTATATTTTAATATGGAAATATATTAATTTTAATCCAAAGAGCAATCAATAAGAAAAAAATTTAAAGCCCCACTGAAGGAAATGACAAGGAATTAAAATGGTACATTACAAAAAACCTATTTAACAAAGATGCAGGCAATAATGGAAGAATATAGGAACAAAAAAAGATATATGACACAGAAAATGAATAGCAAAATGGCAGACATATTTTATGAGTAATTACATTGAATATACATAAACACTCCAATCAAAGGAAAAGATTGGCAGAATAAATATTTTAAAGGTCCAAATATCCTGTCCACATAAGATTTACTTTAGATTTGAAACACAAATAGGTTGAAAGTAAAACCATAGAAAATATATATAATACAAATAATACCAACAGAGAACTGGAGTGTCTATACTAATATAAGACTTTGAGACAAAAATTGTTATAGAGACAAAGAATGACATATTTTTATGATAAAATTCAATCAATCTAGAAGATATAACAACTATAAATGTGAATGTGCACACATTACACAGATCTCTAAAATACATAAGACAAAAATGACATAATTGAAACATAGAAATAAATATTTTGGCAATAACAGTTAGAGATTTCAATACACCACTTCCAATAATGACTAGAATAATTAGCCAGAAAATGAACAAGGAAATAAAAATTTGAATAACACTATAAAACTAAACCTGACAGACATCTATAGAACAACCTACCAAACAACAGAATACACATACTTCTCAAGTGCATATAGTACATGTTCCAGAAGAGATAATATGGTAACAGGACATAAAAGAAACCTGAGTACACTGAAAGGGGTTTGAATTGTATAATATATCTTCTTCAGCTATAATTAAATTAAATTAAATTATAAATCAATAACAGAAGGAAACTGGGTAAACTCACAGGTATGTAAAATTTCAACAACACATTACTAAATAGCCAATGGGACAAAAAGAAGTCACAATGGAAATCAACAAAACTAAATGTTGGTTCTTTGAAAGGACAAATAAATTTTTTAAAAAATTCCTTAACTACAATGATCAAGAAAATGAGAAAACACTCAAATTACTAAAATTGTGAATGAAAGAAGAAACATTGGAATAGATATAAAAACAAAATTTTTATAAGAGAATGCTATGAGCAATTGTATGTCAACAAGTTGACTATCCCAGATCAAATTAACAAATTCATAGAAAGACATGAACTACTTAATATAACTCAGGAAGAAAAAAATCAATTAAAGCTTTAAAAAGTAAATAAATGTAATTAATAATAGTAAAAACTACTCACAAAGAATAGACCAGAACCAGACATGGCCATGGATAAGTTCTACTAAATGTTTAATGAAGAAGTATTTCACAATACTTCACAAGCTATTCCCCCAAAATAAAAGAGTGGTGATTATTGAGGCAGGCATTACCCTGATACTAAACCCAGATATGAAATCACAAGGAAAAAACAAACTATAAACCAATATCTCTTATAGATATGGATGTAAAAGGTCATCAACAAAATGCTTGCAAATGAATTCAGCTGAATATTAAAATGAGCAAGTGTGATTTATCCCAAGAATGCAAGGGTAGCTCAACATACAAATATTGATGTAATAAACACATTAATGGAATGAAGTGGGGGACACATGATCATCTCAATTGATACGGAAAAAGCACTTGAAAATTAAACACATTTTGTGATAAAGAAAACAAACTAGAAATGGAACTGAACATCCTCAACCTGATAAAGGGAATGTATAACAAATGCACAGCTAACGTTATATTTGCTATATTTAATGGTGAAAGATTGAATGTTTTACTCCTATGATCAGGATAAAGACAAAGGACATCTGCTTTTACCACTTCTATACATCATTGGAGGTACTATACAAAGTAATTAGGAAAGAGGGAAGGAAGGAAGGAAGGAAGGAAGAGGAAGGGAGAAGGAAAAAAGGAAGGACATTCAGATTGAGAAGAAAAAGTCAAACTATCTATTTTCAGATGGCATGATATTATGAAGAAATAAAACCCTAAAGAGCCCACAAAAATACAAAGTAGATGATAAACTAGTTAAAAAATGTTGCAGGATACAGAATTCATATACAAAAACCAGTTCTACTTCTATACACAAGCAATAAAAAAACTGAAAATGAAATTAAGGAAACAATCTCATAACACCAAAGAGAATAAAGTACTTAGTAATAAATTTAACAAAAAATATAAATGTTATATTCTTAGAACTACAAAACATGAAAAAAAATTGAAGATCTAAATGATTGGAAGACATTCTGTGTTCGAAGATTGGGAGACTTAATATTGCTAAGAAGACAATAATTTCCAAATTTATTTACAACTTTAACACAATCAACATCAAAATCCCAGCTATTTATTTATTTATTTATTTATTTATTTACTTATTTATTTATTTATTTATTTATTTTTGTAGGCATTGATAGGGAAGTGCTAAAGCTCATTTGGGAATGCAAAGGACCCATATTACCCAAGACAATTTGAAAGAGAAGAACAATGTTAATGTATTAACAATTCTGAATTTAAAAACTTATTACAAAGCTCTAGCAATTAAGACTGTGTCTAACTGGAATAAAAATAGACATATACATCAATGGAATAGAATTGAGGATCTAGAAACAAACCATAACCTTTACAGTCAACTTTTTTTCTTCTTTTTTTACAAAGGTGACAAGGCAATCAATGGGGAAAAGAATAGCTTCTTCAAGAATTGGTATTGGAACAACCAGATATCCAATGAATCAGGACCCTTATTTCACACTTTAGAAAGAAATAAGCTGAAATTGCAACACAGACCTTAATGTGGGGGATAAAACTCTTAGAAGAAAATAAAGGAGTAAATTTTTGTGACCTTGAGTTAATCAAAGTCTTAGATATGACACCAAAGACACAAGGGACTGATGAAATAGACTTCATAAAAGTTTAAAGTAAAAGCTTGTAATTTAAAGGACACCATCAAGAACATGAAGACAATTCACAGAACTGTAGAAAATATTCACAAATCATAAATCTAATAATTTGTATACAGAACATGTAAAATTTTCTTTCAACTCGTTAATAAAAATACATTTTCAAAATAGGAAAATAATCTGAGTAGACATTTCTTTGAAGAAGATATGCAAATGAACAATAAACACATGAAAACACATTCATTATTAGGCATCAGAGAAATACAAAACAAAACCACAATGAGATCCATTTTATATCAATCAGGAAGGCTATTATCAAAAAGATGCATGATAACAAGTGTTGACCAATGTATGGGAAAATTGCTTGCAGAAATTTAAAGTTGTATAGCCACTTTGAAAAAATGTTTAGGAGTTCCTAAAAGAATTCAACATAGAAATACCCAATAGCCCAATAATTCTACTCATAGACATACACCAGGGGAATTAAAAAGCATATCCACACAAAAACTTTTATTCAAATGTTGATAGTATTACTCATAATAGCCAAAAATGTAAACAATGCATGTGTTTGTTGCCTGATAAATTGGATAAACAAATTGTGGTATATATATACAAATGAAATATTATTCAGCCATTAAAAGGAATGAAGAACTACAACATGCTGCAACATGGATGAATCTCAAGAATATTATGCTAAGTGAAAGAGCCAGTCACAAAGGACCACATATTGTATGATTCCATGAGTATGAAATACTCAGAATAGGCAAATACATGGATACAGAAAGTAAATGACATATGTAATACTCTTTGTAATACTTTAAATAATAAAAAAAGAAAAAAAAGAAAGTAAATGAGTGGCTGCCAAAGGCTGATGAGATGGGTGGGATAGAATTTGGGAGTGACTGCTAATTTATATTGTGGTTTTTTTTGTTGATGAAAATACTTTAAACTGAATTATGGTGTGATTGCACAGGTCTGTGCATTACTGAATGGTATTGAATTTAAATTCTAAATTTGCAAATTTTATGGTATTTGAATTATATTTTAATATAGCTGTCAAAAAAGTATATTGGATAAGCAGACTATAATTTACTGAATGCAAAATCAAAGAAGACAAGGAAGAAATAAGAACACACAGTTTTAAGTAGCAGAGCTGATAATATATCTGGTTATGTTTATATTAATAACCAATATGATATAATACCAAAGAGAGGTGGAGCCACAACAATAATTTAATTTTTTGGCACAGTTGGGGTTATGATTTAAAGGTATCTACAGTAACTTTTTCATGCAAGTACTTGCAGACAAAAATTCTATTATTCAAATGGCATGCATTTGAATTAAGTGTAGCTCTCTGTAAATACAGTCCTTGGAATATGAGAACTTTTTGTTGAAGTAGTTACTTATATCTTAATAAATTCTTACTTCTTAGTGTAAAAATCCCTAAACTGGTTATTGCAAGATCTAGTTCTAGTCCCAGTTCTGCCATTAATTTACTGTACTTCATTAGCCAAGTCACATTACCTCTACATTCTCCAATATCTTTACTTCTAAATGAAAAGTGAACTTGATGGCCTCAAAAGTCACAAGTCCTTCCAGCTTTAATATTCTATTTATTAATTTACTTATTCAAAAAATATTCACTAACCACAAGCTATGTGCTTGACATCATGTTACATTCTGGAGATAGTGTAATAAGACAGACAAAGACCCTGCCCTCCTAAAGGTAATATTCTGGTAATGTGAGATAGATAATGCTATACTGTGAAGGAAATAAAACATGGTATATGGAGAGTGACTGGGGGCTACACTAGATTTTGGGGAGGCCTGTCTAAGAAGACAACATTTGTCTGAAATCTAAATGGTAAGGAGGAATCAGCCATGTGAAACATTTGGAGAAAAAAGCAACGCTGTAGATGGTTTG
Source organism: Myotis davidii (assembly GCF_000327345.1). NCBI lineage: Eukaryota > Metazoa > Chordata > Mammalia > Chiroptera > Vespertilionidae > Myotis > Myotis davidii. The sequence continues at coordinate 49,778 of NW_006284439.1, forward strand.
GTTCAGTGGATAGAGCATCAACCTGCAGACTGAAGGGTCCCAGGTTCGATTCCAGTCAAGGGCACATGCCCAGGTTGTAGCTCAATCCCCCGTTGGCGGTGTGCAGGAGGTGGCCGATCAATGATTCTCTCTCATCATTGATGTTTCTGTCTCTCTCTCCCTCTCCCTTCCTCTATGAAATCAATAAAAATATATATTAAAAAAAAGACCCTTAGGTGGAAAGAAGCTTGGAGCAATACAGAGAACTGAGAAGAAAAAGATGGCCAATGTGACTGCAGTGTTGTTATGCAAAGGGCAGGGTGGGACTGGAGGAGATTGAGAAGCTGATTAAAAGCCAGATCACACACAGATTTGTAAATTGTAGGAACATGTTTGGATATAATGTAGGCTAAAATGGAAAACTGTTAAGAGGTTATAAGACGGGAATGACAAGATCAGTATGATCTATACTAAAAAAGGGTAATATGCTAATTAGACTGGGAGACCTTCCAGGAGACCTTTTGGACGTTCTTCTGGACAAAGCCATGGTGGCGGGGCCGAGGTAGAGGCGGTTAAAGGCCAAGAGGGGAGGGCAGTTGTGCATGATCAGTCTGGTGGGGGTTGGGGCTGTTGGGGGTAAGCAGACCAGCGGGGCGGCGGGCAGTTGGGGCCAAGCA
>NW_006284439.1:50701-56785 GCF_000327345.1 Myotis davidii
CATTATTCAGACTGCAATGTGGGAAAATGGTTTGTAGGAATGAAAGAACAGGAGAGGGGTACCCATTATGGAGACTATTGCTTGCAACACACTAATTTTAGGACATTTATGCTAATCTCATAACCAAACTAGTTAATATAACTTTCTAAAGGGTATATGTCTTCAAGATGGCATATGTAATTGATAAGAATCCAGTTGATGTAACACACACAAAAAAATTGTATTACATATGAAAAAAAATGTGTTCATATTATAAATGACTATCACTCCATTGGGCAATATTTTAGAATGTGTGTACATAGCTAAATTCTAGTCAGAAATACAAAGACAGACCTTTAAAATGATGTTCAATTTCTGTTTCTAAAATAATGGTAAATCCTAGAGTGAGAAACAAAAGAATAAGCAATGATGAAATTTTTCAGTCATCCCTGACTAAAGATTAGACCCCTTATGATATTTATTGCTTCAATAAACATGCAATTAGGTTGGCAAGAAAAGATGAGCCTAACTGCATCTATAGATATACTGGTCCTCAACTGTCATTAGCCAGAATTTCACCTGCTGTCAACAAAATCTAGAGGTAAATGTCAATTGCCTGGAAGATTTACTTTTATGGAATATCTCATACCTCCAAAATACTTTACATTCTTACTGTGAGAGAAAAAACGAAAACTGAAATACCATTTGTAGCAAAAATGCCTACTAACAATATTAGGTATGATTTATCTCCACAGAAAGAAAAGGATGGTGGTTTTAATTTTGTTTACCTCTCTCAATGAGGTGTGAAAGTAAAAAAAACAACAACAAAAAAACCAGAAAAGAACAAATGGTAGTCTACCAAGGCCTTACCCCCACAGATTTAGGCTTTATAATGAAGAGAAAAATTTTGCAACATGTTGTATGTACCTACTTAAGAAAAGCTGATATTATTAAAGGTTATACATTCTGAAATTAATTATCCTACTTCTCAATAAGTCTGGGTTTTAAAATGTATGATTTTAGCTAAAAGTCAAGACAATACAGATATATTACTCAGAAAAGTTACTCATTTTCTGGTAACTGTGTAATACAGTTCAGTGGAAAAGCATTCCATAAAGGCTGCTAGGGACAAAGCTAAGCTTGGCTTTCACTAGGAGTCAAAAGGCCTGGTGAACTGCAATTGGGAATTCAAAGACTGAGGCAGCAGGTTTGCATATATACAAAGAGCAACAAAAGAGCTTACTGCTACCTTTGAGAATATTGCCACTAAATGTATGCTTAATCTGGAATGTTGCCAACAATTCTATTTGCGAGAATTAAGATGACTGTTAATAAGTGTGTCTGACCAAAAATCAAGCCAACAGAAATGTATGTTAGTGAATTTCCCAATTTTGTAAAATTACAACATTCTTAGGCTATATATTTTTATGAAACTGCCCTCAGGGAAAACTTCTGGTACATTTATACATACCTTGGAAATTATTAGTGACACCATAAGGTTCTACAAAACAGGAATTTGTATCCATGTCTTTGCTTGTGTTATTCTGTCAACCTGATTGCCTCTACCCAAAGGCCCAGCTCAAATGTAGTCCCCTTTTCACAAAATTTAATTTTTTGGTTCACCTGATTCTCCTCCACCATGAGCAAACGAATGGTATATGTTTACATGGACTTTATGCTTATCTCAATGATCAAGCCTTTCAAAGGTATGGCTTAGAGGTTAAGAACATCAACTATGGAGACAGGCAGACCTAGAACCAAATTCTAACTCTACCATTTATTACATGTGTGACCTTGGGAAAGTTGCTCTCTGAGGCTCAGATCCCTTAGCTTGAAACAAGTGTATTCCCAACACCTACCTCATGCTATTCCCTTAATGCTTTAGGCAGTTTCATACACTAGGCAGTCCCTTCTGACAATTTTTCCAACTTCCTGCATCTGTATCTATTATTAATTTTACTTTTGGCTTTCATTATATTAAATGGGTTTTTATTGAAATATATTTGACATATAACACTGTGTAAACTTAAGTTGTACATGTTGATTTGATACATTTATTTATTATAATATGGTAGCCATTGTTGATAGCTCCTCTATTATGACACATCATTATCATTTATTTTTGTAACAGGAATAATTAAGATCTCTTAGCAAGGTTGGTATTTATTGTACAGTGTTATTGTCTATCATCTCTATGTTGTGCATTAGATTTCTAGAACTTAATTATCTATTTTGCAAGTTGGTGCCCTTAAACATCTCTCCTATGCCCCGACCACCTACCAGGGGTGGGCAAACTTTTTGACTCGAGGGCCACAATGGGTTCTTAAACTGGACCGGAAGGCTGGAACAAAAGCATGGATGGAGTGTTTGTGTGAACTAATATAAATTCAAAGTAAACATCATTACATAAAAGGGTACGGTCTTTTTTTTTTTTTTTTTTTTAGTTTTATTCATTTCAAAGGAGCCGGATCCGGCCCGAGGGACGTAGTTTGCGCACGGCTGACCTAGCCCCTGGTAACCACCATTCTACTGTCTGATTTCATGAGTTCAGCTTTTTATATTACAAATATACACGAGATCATATAGTATTTGTCTTTGTCTGACTTATCTCACTTAGCATAATATGCTCAGTGCCCATCCATGTTGTTACAAAATGGCAAAATTTCCTCTTTTCTCATGATTGGTTAATATTCCATTGTATATATAGCACATATTCTTTATCCATTCATCTGTTGACAGGTACTTAGGTTGTTTACATATCTTGGCTATTGTAAATAATGCTGCAATTAACATAAAAGTGTATAGATCTATTCAATATCCTTTGGGTGTGTATCCAGAAGTGGAATTGCTGGATTATATAGCAGTTCTATTTTTACTTTTTTGAGAGAGCTCCATAATGTTTTTCTTACTGGAGAAACTGTAAAAAACCCTCTGGAGGTAAGAACTGGGCTCTGGTATTTTTTTTTTTAATTTCCTCTGATGATTCTGTTATTTTTCAACCAGGGATGATAACTACCCAGAGGACTTATTAAAACACAAATAGCACAGCCTCACCTCAGAATTTCTAAGTCAGTAGGTCTGAAATGAGGCCAGAGAATTTGCATTTCTAACAAGTTCCCAGGTGATACTCATGTTACTAGTGTAGGATCAACACTGAGAACCACTGCTCTAGAAGAATGCACCCCAGATTATTGACGGTGCTTCTTTCCTCTCTCAAATGGAATTGTAGGACAATGGAAAAGTTTAATCCTAATCTTAGTTTCTTCTGTATCGTTTGAGTATTTATAAAAATATATTGCTCATGTCATTGTTCTTCAATTCCTAAAACTAAAGAACACAGTGGCAATATTTAAAGCCCCCTTTATGTTTCTTCCAAATTGCCTCCTCATCCTTAGACGAAAGATATTTACTACCCTAAATATTTTGTTAATCATTCTCTCACTTCTTAAAAAAATAATTTTAATTGATTTCAGAGAGGAAGGGAGAGGGAGAGGGAGAGAGAGAATCATTGATCAGCTGCCTCTTGCATGCCCCACACTGGGGATGGAGCCTGCAACTTGGACATGTGCCCTAATCAGAATCGAACCATGACCTCCTGGTTCCTAAGTCGATGCTCAACCACTGAGCCACCACAACCAGGCTCTCACTTTTAAAAGAATTATCACCTATAACTATACCTATATCCCTAAATAATGTCTTCTCTAATTTTTTTATTGTTTTAAACATTATAAAACCAACATTATACTATCTGTATTTATCTATGGCATGATATTTTTTGTTAATGCCACAATTTTTAGATTTACCTATGTTGATAAGTATAGCTATGACTTATTCATATTTATTCATTGCATGATTTTCCTCAATATATTTATACATGCTTTATTTACATTCATATTCTTTCCATTTTCCCCTTACAGATAATGCTGCTATGAACATTCATGTCCATGTAAATGTTTGTATTTACTAAATAAAGACTGTGTATCAATTGACATTCCCAACAACAGTAGTTAGAGTTCCTATTATACCATATCTTTACCAATACTTGGTATTGACAGATTTTAATCTATTCTAATTTAATTATTGTGAAATATCCCTTTGTGGTTTTAATTTGCATCTCCATGATGCAAATTAGTTTCCGAAGAAGCCAATTTCATGACTCAATGAGACATGTGTAATATCAGAGGCACAAATGTTTAACTCCCTAACCAACTCCTTTGGGCACTCTTCACAAACACCCATATGTGGTAAGAAATGAATCTTGTGTTTGCTGACCAAGGGCTTAATGAATTCAATTACATAATAATGATACTGGCCATATGTCTGCATTTGGATTTTTTATTTATACCTTCATTTTTGTTTAGACAAAAGAAGGTGCTTGAGATGGATCAGGCAAATTTCCTTTTCTCAAAATCATACAGGAGACCATGAAAACTCTGAGTTTAACAAACTTTTCCCAATCTCACCACTTGCTACTTATAAAGCTAAAGCCATTATATAATGAAAAGGCAAAACTAAAAGCAACCCTGAAATTTACCTCTTCCAGTCTTTCACTTTTGAGTAGAAAAAACAAATAGAAGGAAACAGAGAGGTGACTTATTCAAGGTCAAATAGCTAGTTTGTAACTGAGCTGAGAACAGAAAGGGGAAAAAAATCCAGTCACCTTTCAGTATACCCCCCTAACCCTCTGAGAACAGGCTTGTGAAAGAGATTCAGGATAGAAATCTCTGATATGGGGAGGGGGAAGAGGATAAACAGGAACAGGATATTAGCCAGAGGTTCTCAGGCCAAGAAGGCCATGTCTTAGGAGGCTTTTGGCATCACTGAGGGGCTGTCTTAATGCTCCCATTCACAGCTGAGGCAATCAACTCCCAGAACTGTGCCAGGTTGGATTGGTGAGTGAAGGATAGTATTTTCTAATGGGGCGGTCCCTAGCTATAGAGTAACCTGCCAGCCACCTTGACATGAGCTTCTAGAAGTCATTGTTTTAAAGCAGGCACCATTGCACTGGCTGAAAATACCTCGGTCAGATTATCATGTTCTTAATTAGCTGTGCATGATGGCAATCAATTAAGGATGGCATAAAAGCCAATAGAAATAATGCAACTCTCATTAGGGACTTCTCATTTGTTATATGAGTGTGTCTGCTGGGTGAGTTCCCATTAAAGCAAACTGGGGCCTATTATTTAAGCCATTTCAGGAGAGTGATAGGTTATCTTTCCATTTGACATTTATTGTACCTGGCATAAAGGTTAAAAACAATTATGTTTACTTGGAATATTTATTATCTTATGAGATTCAAGCAGGGCCATTATGTTTGTTTTCTTCTCCTTATCAAAGCTGGTCAAGAGGAAACTTTTAAATGAGCTTGAGCTAAATATTAAGGAAATTTTCTTTTCACTGAACTCAGAAAAATAAACCTGGAAATAAACCTAGAAATAGTGATACTCTGGTACAGCCACAGCTCTGAGACTTGTTTATCATTTGCACACTGTTGCTGCTACACATGCCTTGAGCCAGCTTCTAGTGTCTGAGTCATATCAAAATTCCAGGAAGACACAATTAAATTAATGGAAAAGCTACCAGATTGGGAGGGGGTGGGATTGTGGGCTGGTTTCAAAATCCCACTCTTCCACTAACTTCCTGTATGACTGACAACTCCATTCTTCTAGTTGTTCAGGCCAAAAATCTTGACTCCTCCCTTTCTCTTATATCCTACAGTCAAACCTTTGGCAAATCCTGTATGGTACTGCCTTCAAAATAAATTCAGAATTAAAGCACTTCTCATCTCTTTCAGTGGTCCAAGCCAACATCATCTCTAGGCTGGATTACTTTCACAGCCTCCTAACTGGTTGTATTAGTTGGGGTCCTCCAAAGAAACAGAATAGGAAATATAATAACATATACAGAAACAGACATATTATGAGGGATTGACTCATGTAATTATGGAAGTTGAGAATTCCCATAATCTACTGTCTGCAAGCTGGAGGCCCAGGAAAGCTAGTAGTGTAGGACCACTTCAAGCCTGAAAGCCCCAGTATCCAGGGTGGAATGGAGAATAATGTAAGTCTCAGACCATATTTCAAATCTGAAGGCCTGAGAATCAGG
>NW_006284439.1:56808-67564 GCF_000327345.1 Myotis davidii
AATGCCAATGTCTGAGGGAAGAAGATGGATGTCTTAGCTCAGTCAGAGGGTAAATTTGCCCTGCTCCACCTTTCTGTTCTACCTGGGACTCAATGGATTGGATGATGCCCAACTGCCCTGGTGAAAGAGGTCTTCTTAGTCTGCTGATTCAAATGCTACTCTCATCCAGAGACACCATTACAGATACAACCAGAAATAATATTTTACCAGCCATCTGGGCATCCCTTAGTCCAGTCAAGTTGACACATAAAATTAACCATCATGCTGATCTTCTTATTTCATCTTCACCTTCTAACAGTCTATCTTTAACAGTACAGCTAAAATATAAGTCCCAGTCATATCATGTCACTTATCTGTTCAAAATCTGCAGTTGTTCCTCATTTCACTCAGTCTTACCAATGGCATTATAAACCGCATGGTACTGGTAACCCATCACTACTCTTCCTTCATCTCCCACTATTCTCCCTATCACTCACTTTACTCCAGACAAACTGGCCTCCTTGCTGTTGCTGGAACATGCCCTCAACCAGAAAAGGCTTTCTTGCAGGTACCTACAAAGCTTACCCCCATCTTCTTTAAGTCTTAATTATTCAATGAAATCTACACTCATGACCCTAATTAAAGTTGCAACTCTTCCCACCCCATTAGCCCTCTCTCCTTTTGTTAGTCTTTTTCCATGCCATTATCAATTGCTAACATTAGTATGATGTTAGTATAATTAATCTAACATTTTTCATCTGTTTTGTTCACATGGATCTCAAGTGCCTTCAATACTGTCACCACAGAGTAGGGACTCAACAGTTATTTGCCCAATTTAATAATATTTCTCCTGTTTGGACTTCAATTTTTCAATCTGCATAATGATATATTTGAACTGGTCCAGAGGTCAACAAACTCTCTCTCTCTCTTTTTTTTTTTTTTTTGGTAAAGGGTCAGACTGTTAGTTGTTTTTACAGCCATAGGATCTCCATTACAACTTCTCAACTTCTCAACTCTGCCACTGTAGCATGAAATCAGTCTTAAGCGATACACAAATGAATGGGCAAAGCTGTTCCAATTAAATTTTATTTATAAAAATGGGCAAAGAACCAAATTTGGCCCCAAGTAATAGTTTTCCAACACCTGAATTAGATGATCTTTAAGAGGCCACTTGTTTCTGATGTGTTGTGGCTCTGGAGTATGAAGAGACAGGTTAGAGGAATTTGGGGGGGAAGTTTGTCTATTTTGTTGACATTTTTTTCTGTGGAATTCAACAAACTAATTTTTTTTTTTAATCCACACTGGAGGATATTGTTTCCATTGATTCTTAGAGAGAGTAGAAGAGAGGGGAGGAGGGATGGGAGAGGGGAGAGACAGAGAAACATTGATGTGAAAGAGACACATCAATTGGTTGCCTCCCACACCCACCCTGACTGGGCCAGGGATGAGTCTACAACCCAGGTATGTGCCCTTGACCGGAAATAGAACCTGTGACCCTTTGGTGTGTGGGCCTATGCTCTAGCCACTGAGCTGCACTGGACAGTGCACTAATTCTTTTTTAAATTTCTTTTTCAATTACAGTTTGCATTCAATATTATTTTGTATTAGTTTCAGGTATACAGCATAGTGGTTAGACAATCATATACTTTACAAAGTGTTCCCCCTGATATTTCTAGTAGCCACCTGGCACCATACATAGTCATTACAATATTATTGACTATATTCCCTATGCTGTATTTTACATCACAGTGACTATATTTTAACTTCCAATTTGTACTTCTCAATCCCTTCACCTTTTTTCACCCAGTCCCTCAACCCCTCTCCCCTCTGTCCACCCCTCTCCTCTCTGTCCACCTTCTCCCCTCTGTCCACCATCAGTCTCTTTTCTGTATGTATGAATCTATTTCTGTTTTATTTGTTCATTTACATTCCACACGTAAGGGGATTTTTTTTGTATAGCTCATGTAATACCACATAAAAACTACCTATTCTGCTTGTGCTTAGACCTGGGCAGTCTTGCAGAGAAAACAGGGTAAGCCAAGCCAAGTGCCAGGATGCCAAATAACTGAAAGGTGTTTTATGTGCTTAATTCAGTACCTCGTTCCTACACTATAAAAACAGTATCAGCTTTCTCAGTGGTTTCCTTCATGGCACACCACATGCTGTCCGAGAATCGTTCATGGGAGGCCCTGCTAGACAGAGAACCTAGATAGTAAAGAATTTAACCTTGCTCAGAAAGAGGTCTGACCTGTGCCTTTGGCTTCTGGAAGATAATCTCTAAACCTTTGAAATATCATGCCAGATAAGCATGTCTTTGCTTACCTGGATGCCTTGGTCACTAGAGAGTCTAACAATATTATTTATGACAGGGACTTTGGGTCATGTAGTGTCCACTTTAACTCGATAATGGAGACTAAAGGTCAGCCATGCAGTATCAGTTCTACCTCTAGAGGGCCTAAAGGTCAGTCATGTAGGAGTTATGAGTCCACAATGGAACCCTAATGTAATCTCTAGACACCAAGAGTCAGGTGAGCTTCCCTGATTGGCAATACTCTGTGTACTGTTACACATTGATGCTAACAAAATACTTTCCATGACAACTGGAGGTTCTGCACTTGCAACTTTCCTGGACTCTGCCCCATGCATCTCATCCCTTGAATGATTTTAATCTTTATCCCTTTCTGTTTTTATATTTTTTTTATTGATTTCAGAGAGGAAGGGAGAGGGAGAGAAAGATAAAAACATCAATGATGAGAGAGAATAATTGATTGGCTGTCTCCTGCATGCTCCACACTGGGGATCGAGCCTACAACATGGTCATGTGCCCTGACTGGAAATCGAACCATGACCTCCTTGTTCATAGGTTGTTACTCAACCACTGAGCATGCCAGTTGGGCTCTTTATCCTTTTCTTGTAGTAAATCATAACCTTGAATATAACAGCTTTCAGTGAGTTCTATGAGTCTTCTTAGCAAATCATTGTGTTTGAGGGTGGCTTTGAGAAGCCCTCAAACTTGGTTGGTGTCAAAAGTGAGGGTTGTGTTGTGAACTGTGCTCCCTCGTACTCTACAGTACCCTAGTCTCCTAGCCAAGGAAGGAGAACAATCTTCCTTTAGTTTCCCCTGCCATCTCACCCTCTTACTAAAATTCCCAGGCTTTCTTAATGCCTAATTTTGACTCTGGTTGTTTAGACCCCACCAAATGCAAACTCCCAAATTCTATGAAGTATTAGAACCACATATAAAAAGGAATTCTATGCGCCTGATGTCATCCATCAATATACATGAGGTCCTTGCCCAGTTGGCATAGTTCAGTGGTTGAGTGCCAACCTATGAACCAGAAGGTCACAATTCAATTTCCTGGTCAAGGTACATGCTGGGTTGCGGGCTTGATCCCCAGTGTGGGGCATGAAGGAGGCAGCTGATCAATATTCTCTCTCATTGTTGATGTTTCCATCTCTCTCTCCCTCTCCTTTCCTCTCTGAAATCAATAAAAATATATTTTAAAAAATATCCATGAGATCCTGATGTGGATAGCAGAATATGGTAATGCAGGAGCTCCTATTGACAGGTGCCCATCAAAGGAGTCCTTGGGGCATAAACCCAGACATTATATCATAGAAGTAGGTTTAGCCAGATCTAAGTGTTTTCATTATCATGTCATTAATATTCTCTCTCTTCCTCCCTTCCTTCTTCGCCCCCCCCCTTTTCTGTCCACCTCTGCTTCTCTCTCCTTTTCCTAGTCAATTAGGTAATTTAAAGCATCACATTAATATAGTTAAGCTTAATTATTAATTCATTCCAACCATTTGGAAAAGTATCTATTATTTGAAATATTTGTCAATTGGTGAGTGAAATGCGATATATCCACATTCTATTCAGCCTTTAATATGATATTTGTGGTGTTAATAATGACATATATAAATGATTCAACCATATTGGGAAAGGTAGGATTTGAAGTTCATATACATCAACTGCATATGTTTATCGATATAATGTAGGAACTACACAAATATAGTAACAGTGATTATCTATGGTTTTTGAAGTATGAATAATTTCCTTTGTTATATATTTTTATATTTTCCACATTTTCAGCCTGTCTTATTTTTAGAGACAAAAAAAATGTTATATTACATAGTAGAAAATTTATTGATGATGACAAGGGAGACAGTACCTGTCAGTGCAGCAAATCCTTTCCCTTAAGGAAACACATCTCATAGTATAATGTGTGCTGGTCAGTTATTTGTGTGTCTGTTGTTGTTGTTTTTTTTTGGGGGGGGGGAGGGCGGTCAAAGACCATGTCTCCTTCCTTCACTACTTAATTCCTATCACCTCACACAGATCATAGCATAGATTAAGCACTTCCTCAGTACATGTCCACTGAATTGCAGTTACAGTGGTAAGAAATGGTAATTTACAAAGGACACAGTGAAAGGCCTCAAAGAACCTCTCCAGGGTGCTGCTGGCCTGAATATATCCAAGATAATCTCTCTCATGTTAAAAGGGCCATGTCTCTCTGGCTCACCCAGATATCTTCTCCCTCACTACCCAATTAATAGCATGTTAACACCATTCCTGTAACAGCTTTAACCTTAATCACTAACTGCCCTGTAGCTGTCAAACCCTTTCCACTTACACAAATGCCAAGTCATACTGTTCCATTTATTGTAACTACTCGAGTAGAACAGAATTTGTTTACTGATATGAGAACCAATTCTCAACATTTCCTATGACCTCTTGTGGTTTCTGGCCCAGAATGTAACCTCACACTTACACACAATGTTGCTTATTTGCAAGGTCCTCTGGTGTCCAAAGAAACCTCATGTCCATCATCCAGAGCACTGCTCAGCCATGTGACCAAAATAGGCATCACTTTCCAGGGCCCTTGTGAATAATTTTGAAAAACTTTCCATCAAATTATTGGTCCTTATCAACCCTCCTTCCTCAAGAGAAGAGGCAGAAAGTACAAGTAAGGACTGTTTTTGTATCTTTCCTTGAAGAATCTGGCAGTACTCTGGGGATATAATGATATAACTGGTTATACAACTTGCCCCAAATGACTATTGCATGAAAAGTCCATTTTAGGTACTTTAGAGGCGACACAAAGAAAATAGAAGATGGAAAATTCCTTTGTATTCCCCTGAGAACTGACAGTCTAATTTTTGCTGAAGCACATAAATATAAGAAAAAGGTTGATTGTCCTTCTCCAAGTACTTGAAAATGTTGAATTAGAAAGTCAACTGAATGATATTTTCTGGGGGAAAGTTCAGACAATGAGCAAGAAGAATACCAATGGAACTAATCAAGGCATGTTTACTGGAGGTATCTCTGTAGACAGAGCTTGAAGTAAGGAAGAGATATGATATAATAATTAATAGCATATGGCTTAATACATAATGGTCAGGTAGAAGAAAATGTTGAATTGAGAATGTTACTACCCAGATAGCTCTGGAGGAGTGGCATAAGTAGAGACATGGCCTAGCATCAAACAGGAGCAATTATAGATCTTTTCTAGAACTTAAAACTCAACAGTAAGACCTGAACAAGATTACATGTCAATACCACAGCTCCTTCAAGGCTAAAAGAAAACCTATATTGGTCAATGTTCTGAAAGTTTACAGATAACTTTTGCCCTCTATAATTGCTAATTCTATAAGGCCACTTGCCTATCCCAACCCACATGGATATTAATTGTGTCTACTTTTTATGCCTCAAACTCCTCACAAACAAACCTGAGCTCTGCTTGCCAACATGTTTCTACTATTATTACTAATCATAATACTAGCCAGCTTTAAGATTAATAACTTTACACTAGTATTGTCACTCACTCTTCACAACACTTTAAGGTAAGCTCCAGTAAGTTCACCCAGCTGGAGGTAGAATAACTGGAACTTGAATCCATGTCTGTCTTATATCAAAGTCCATCCTCTTATCCACTATTCTATAGGCTTTCAGTATGCACATTAAGAAATCGTAACTTCAACATGTTCCTATTTCTCCCTGTAGAAATTATTATATAAAATCAAAAACCAGCCCTGACTGGTTTTGCTCAGTGGATAGAGCATCGGCCTGCGGGCCCAAGGGTCCCAGGTTCAATTCTGGTCCGGGACAGGCTCGGTCCAAATGTGCAGAATGTGGCCAATCAATGATTCCTTCTCATCATTGATGTTTCTATCTCTCTTTTCCTCTCCCTTCCTCTCTGAAATCAATAAAATATATTTTAAAAAATCAAAAACCAAATAAAATATTTTATAAACTCCATATTAAGAGAAAATGATATGGCAAAGATTGCAAAGTGTTCATCAAAACATATCTCCTTTCCTTTATGGACAAAAGCTACACTTATTCCAAAGACTTACTTACAGCGATATATGAGCATGTGATTTTGTTCCAGACAATAGAATGTGGATATAATTGATGTACACCACATCTAGGCCTGACCCTCAAAACCATCTTGTGTCCTCTTTCTTTCTCCCTATCATTGTTAATAGGAAGCAGATGATCTATTATCTATTAGAAGACTCAGAGGCTCCAGTAGATGGCAAAGTCATATGCTGGAAGGAGTCTGGGTCCTTAACAAGCACATAGAAGGCTGCCCATTATGGACATTATGCTGAGTGAAATGAGCCAGTCAAAGAAGGACAAATACTGCATGATTTCACTTATATGAGACATTTAAAATAGTCATATGTATAGGCTAACAGTATGGAACAGTGGTTTCCAGGGGCTGGGGAGGAGAAAATGGGGATTTGATAATCAAAGGGCATAAAGTTTCAGTTAAGCAAGATGAATAAATTCTCAATACCTGCTGTACAACATTATACCAATAGTCAATGACACTATACTGTGTGCTTGTTAAGACTTTAGATCTTGCCTGATCAGTGTGACTCAGTGGTTGAGTGTTAGCCTATGAACCAGGAGGTCTTGGTTCAATTCCTGGTCAGGGCACATGCCTAGGTTGTGGGCTCAATCCCCTGTGGGGGCCATGCTGGATACAGTTGATCAAAGATTCTCTCTCATCATTGATGTTTCTATCTCTCCCTCTCCCTTCCTCTTTGAAATCAATAAAAATACTTAAAAAAAGAATGTAGATCTCATGTTAAGTGTTCTTACCACAATAAAATTAAGAAAAAAAAAAGAAACACTTCTTCACTTCAAAACCCTCTTACTCTTGCAGTCCTGGGAATCATGTCAGGCATTCATCAATTACCACACTCTGATCCAGGAAGACATTTCGCTTCCTCTAGAAAATCCACTGTAGGCTATTGAGACTCTTAAAATTCCTTGAATATCCCAAACTATCTTCAGAGATGTTCGAATGTGTAGAAACTTCCATTGAGACCGCCCCTACCATTCTGAAATGTCAATGTGGCTTGGCCCCGTTGGATGGCCATATCCCTAAGGGCAGGTGGAGGAGCAGCAGCTTTTGAAATGGGAATGCCAAAAGTTTATTTGGATGACAAAATAGGAGCAGGAAGGCTTTGCTGGAGTGATTAGAGATGAAGCTCAAGTGGTCCTAGGGTTTCAGTGTGCTCTAATGAATCCTATTAAATATTACCTGAGCCCTAGCTGACTTGGCTCAGTGGATAGAGCATCAGCCTGCGGACTGAAGGGTCCCAGGTTCGATTCTGACCAAGGGCACATGCCTGGGTTGCAGGCTCAATCCCTAGTAGGGGGTGTGCAGGAGGCAGCCGATCGGTAATTCTCTCTCATCATTGTTGTTTCTATCTCTCTCTCCTTCACCCTTCCTCTCTGAAATCAATAAAGAAATGTATTTAAAAAAATATTACCTGAGCATGAAGTGTATGCTTTTTAGTAAACAAACCTAAAACTCAATGTAGAACAGCATTACAGTGAAGTATCTCTGTAATATACTTTTGATATACCCATTAGTCCAGGGACATAAATTTAAACAAGAAATATTTTGTCCAGAAAGTATTCCAATTTCAATTATACCCTGAGTTGGGGAAATCATTTCCTAAAGAAAACAAATCACCAGAATATTACTGTGTTGTACTATATTGGCCATGTTGGTTTTTTTGTTAATATATGGAAAATGGGTAAAAAATGTTGGAGAAGTGAGAACTTTCCCTCCTTTGCACCTTTGCTTCCTACTATTTACTTAATTTCTGTTGTTTTTGGTTTCTTTGTGTTTTTTTTAAGGAAGGATACTTTTTAATAATATGTTTTTATTGATTTCAGAGAGAGGAAGGGAGAGGGAGATAGAGCGAAAATCATCAATGATGAGTCATTGATCAGTTGCCTCCTGTACGCCCCCTACTGAGGATTGAGCCCGCAACCCGGGGATGTGCCCTGATGGGGAATTGAATGGTGACCTCCTGGTTTATGGGTTGATGCCCAACCACTGAGCGACACCAATCAGGCAGTTTCTGTTGTTTTGTCCTATCATAGTTAATAATTCCCCTGCCATAATGGATGGCACTAAACATTGTCTCAATGAACGCCCGCGTGCGCAAACACACACACACACACACACACACACACACACACACGGGTTTAGGCACTGAAGAATTATACGAAAATGTCTCTTAATGTATACATGTTTAAGTTTCAGCAAAGAAAACCTTTTTAAATCACACTGTTTCATTTGACCCAGTTAGCTTATTTTATTAGAAACCATAATTAACAAAGCTGATAGAAGTTTGATTACACGGACAAAAACTGTTCTAATAGCTCCAGCTAGAGCTCTATCCCAGGCCACAGATGAAATCCTCAGCTCAGTGAGTCACCTCTGTAAGAGTGACTTTGGCTCAAGTAAGATTATAAGGATGGCTCAGTGCAAATCCATCCTGACTCCTGGAGAAAAACTAAAAGAAAATTGCTACTGGGTCTAAATGTGCTGTTTTTCTTTTATACAAAGGACAGAAGGTCCATTCTTTTCTTTGTTCAGTGAAATGTAAACATCTCCAGACCTCTCCTTACTTCTGGTGGCTCAATCTGTGCTCTCTGCTTGTAATGACTTTGGCTCTTGGGATTAGCACAGTTTTAAGGCTACTGAGACGGTTTATTTCTGGTTTATTTCCCCTGGAACCACACAGAATAAGCACAGAGAGCACAGTCCTGACCTTTGAGCTGTCTAATGCTTTTGTAATCGATACCATAGAAAATGCATGGCTTTACCATTTCTAACATTAATAAAAATCTCATACACACCATGGGTAATGTTTCTGTTAGCCTAAAGATGAAGGAATTGAAGCCATGACTCCTGGGTCTGTCTGAGACAGTCCTCTGGTATTTTTCTGAAGAAAAAGAATCATTTCTAGATAGTAGTGATAGAGTTTAAATCCCTGGGATCTGGGCCCAATAACCTGACAGAAGCCTCTGCAATCATGGTGTTCAGTGTCAGCTCATTTGATTCTCACAACCAATCTTGAATCGTATGCACACTATTCATTTTAGAGGAGAGGGATGCATAAGAAAAACAGAGAGAGGAAGTGACTTACCCAAGCTCACACAGCTGCTGATTGAGAGAGCAAAGGCACTCTCCTTAGTCTTGTGATTCCTACATGTAATTTCAGCAAATATTTGCCTGGCCTGTTTGGAGCAGTTACTCAGATGAGATGGGGTCTCAATCAAAATCAGTAATGTCCCCATGAGTCAGCCATACTCTTTTCTCTTGGGATGAATGCATCCTTAAGGATGTTTGGGTTCCTATATGTCCCATGATTCTTAAAGACAGTTTAACTGAATTAGGACTGTTAACGTAAAAAACCATTGAAACCTGTAAAGAATTTTGAGAGTTCATTTGAGCCAAACTGTCGATGTATGCCAGGAAGCAGAACCTCAATGAATTGAGATAATGCTCTGGAGAATGGCGGATTACATCTGTATTTATACATTGCAATCAAAGGAACGGGACGGGCATGGGGGGTGGTTACATGAAGTTCATTGGTGATAGATTAAGGAGGTGGGATAAAGCAAAGTGGGGAGGGACCTTTGGGATAGGGTAAAAAGTGAAATGATGGACATATGAATGTACATAGATGAATTCAGGATAGTTTAACATAATTAAAAGTTGACAATTAACTTGAAAACAATAACAATGAGGGAAGGTCCTGGTGCCATTTGTTGTGCCCTGAGGGGTCCAGAAAAAAGGGAAGCTACAAGTTACCCAGACATTTCACTGCTATGTTATCTTAGAGGCAAAAAGACAAATGGGCTCTGTAAAGATCTAAGTTGATCTCTGTCAGGGAAAATACTGGCCTAGGACATGACTACCCACCAGAACCTGTTTGTAATTAAATATTTAATTTTCAGACCAGCTTTTGTGGTTATTTTAGGTCTTTGAGTTTGCACAACCACCATGCAGGCCTTCCCTGAGTTTGGCAGGTTAGCATGTGGCCCCTTTTGTCCACAGGACAATTTACCTTGAATCCAACTTTGAAGTCAGGAGGCTTGGTGGTACTTTTCCATCACTATATTTCATTTTCTTATTTCCTATTTCTCCCCTTTCATTGTTCTCTAGTTAGTAAAAAAATGTCTCTTTCCTTTTCTCCCATTTTTGCCTCCTATTGACTTTCACTGTTTATCTCTGTGTCTAGCCTTCCAGATGCATTCATTGTGTAATCTCTCCTGGATACATGAATAGGACTTCTCCCTGTCCCCAGCACTTTTCTTCATCATTTCCTATAGAAATTAATCCAAATTTATCATTTTCTTTTTTTTAAATTTTAAGTAAAAATTTTATTTTTTTGATTAATTAAATCTTTATTGTTCAGATTATTAGTTGTTCCTCTTTTTCCCCCTCATAACTCCACT
>NW_006284439.1:69635-85402 GCF_000327345.1 Myotis davidii
TTCTCTTTCCTTCTAGTTATAGAATGTCCACTCAGCCAGCCTTCCTGTGGTTCTGGATGATGTCCATTCCGTCTTTTAGTTGTATTTTTGAAGTGGTTGTTCGAGGTAGCAAACTCGGGTGTTTACCTATGCCGCCATCTTGGTTTCTCCGAGCAGATCCATTATTCCAAATTTATCATTTTCTACTGACATCAGTGACAGCCACCAATCCCACATCTAGATTCTATTCTTTCTTTAAAATGCAGGGAATCTCTAGTGTATATCAGCTTTAAATTTTGTTGATTTAAAAATTTGCAGCTCTCTCTTTTTTAGGATTTTATCCTTAAGGCCTGATGGAGTGGAGACTCTATTTAATTCCCATTGGAAAATAGCTTGCAAGCCAGCCAAATAATGGCCCAGATGTAAAACCAAAAAGCAAAAAGGGCAGCCATTTAAATACAGGAAAGGAGGCCAATATGTAAGCAAAACTAGAAAAAATGCTATCCATTACCCATGTCCTCCTCCCCCAAAAAAACACTGAAGTTTTTAATCTTTATTCAATTATCAGAAAACTTTATATAAAAATGCAATCAAAAGAATAATAAACTGGCAAACAAAATAGGTCCAGAGGCATGAATGCATGGAGCAAATTGACAGACCTCAGAGGAGAAGTGGTTAGTAGGGATGGGAAGAGATTAACCAAAGAACTCATATGCATATATACATAGCTCATGGACACAGACAATAGTGTGGTTAAGGCCTGGGGTGGGGTGGGGCTGGGTGGAGAGGGAGAAAATAGAGGAACATCTATAATATTAATAAAAAAATAATAATCAGTCAAAATGTAAAGCACTTACCAAAATATACTAACTCTGTGGATTACTAAAATAGAACCCTAAGGCTAAAAGGGGATGGAAAGGATCATCCTTGTCTACCCCTTGGTCTTTTTACAGTAAGGTCCTGTATATATTAGAATGATTTACCCATTTTCAAAGATGCTCAATAAGGGCCATTATGTAAGTGTCCTCTGAGGTTATCTGCAATTGGGCAAACACATCAAAAGTTCACTTAAATCATATAAGTGATGTGGATATAAACTCCAAACACCAATCTTATCTAGACTGGTGGGAGACTATTTTTAGAAATAAAATGTGTTTATCTATTGAGTGACAGACTCAGTTATAGGACTCAGAAACAATAAAGAGGATGAAAACAGAGTTTTGTTCCTAGGGGCTCACACTCTGTTTGGGGAGATCCATACTAAGAGTGTGATAGGCACTGTAATTGCAATTTATACAAAAATTTATGGAAGCAAAAAGGACAGAAGAATCAAAACTGGGTAAGGGAGCTGAGGAAAAATTTGTGGCTTGATCTTGATGACTGCACAAGAGTTCAGTGAGTAGAAGAGTCTAAGAGAATGCAGCACAGTTCAGGAAAAACAAACAAACAAAAAAAAAACATGATGTGTTTGGGTAGTGAACACATCTACCTACCCTATTTGTACAGATGATTTCTGTGACAGAGATGAAGTTTGAGCCATATTGTGAATGGCGTTACACCCTCATGCATAATGAGGATTTATGATTATATACTATAGGCAGGTTTATGACAGAGAATTATATGGTCATATTTGCATTTTTGAAAATCACTCTAACTTCCAGGTAGAAGCAGGCTAGAGGAAACAGATTAAAGGATGTATCACAGAGTCCAAGTTGTCAAGTGTCTGCCTGGAGCTGTCCTGTGGCTGAGACAGACTAGCAATGATGAAGAGTGAAGTTTAATACTGATTAAAACAAAAGACTGGAAAAAATAATAAAACAATGTGAGGGAAGAATAAAACATGAAAGTAGGAGAACATAATAATGCTAAAATTAAGTGTTTACTATGTATTAGGCAAGGCATTTAAAATGTTTTATTCATATTATCTCATTTAATCCTTTCAATGACCTAACAAAGTAAGTATGAATATCCAAGTGTACAGATGGATAATCTATAGCAGAAAGAGATAATTGTCTTGCTCAGAGTCATATAAGAAGTGAGTGATGAAAGCAGCATTCCAACCTCCACTCCTAACTACTTAACTAGAGAAAGCAAGAGTGACAGCAAGAGCATAAAAAAAATAAAATGACACAATAGAGGACAAGGAAGGAAACAAAAGGGACTGTGAAGAAAAGAAAAAAATATGAGAAAGAAAATGGCAAAAGTGAGGCAGGTTATATTAATTGATAACACTCTTATATACAAACACTAGAATATATTTCACTAAAACTTGCCTTTAAGTGTCTGTCTAAGGTGCCAAAGACTAGTGACCAATGGTATAAATGAATATCCCTCAGACAGTTATCCACTGATGTGCATCTGAATCCAGGCCCAACTGTTATTAGGTTAACCCAAATTAAATTGCAGTATTTGAACACTTTTCACCTATAAAAACATAATCGTAATAGCTTCCCACCAGACTAACTTTAAGGTGAAATACGTTCTTAACCAAAATTCACTTCCTTACTTTCAAGTTTTGTCATTCTGAGTACTCTTACCACCTTGCACAGGGAAGCTGGACCTATGCCAAGCTGTAGTGACTGTCAATCAGTCTTGATAAGCTGTTAGAAAGTGGTTCACAAATGTCAGAGGGGAAGCTGGTGGGGAGAACTGGATAAAAGGAGGTAAAGAGCCTGGCTGGCGTGCCTTAGTGGTTGAGTGTCAACTTATGAACCAGGAGGTCACAGTTCCATTCCCGGTCAGAGCATGGTTCGATTCCTAGTCAGAACCTGGGTTGCAGCTCAATCCCCACTGTGGGGCATGCAGGAGGCAGCCAATCAATGATTCTCTCATCATTGATATTTCTATCTCTCTCCCTCTCCTTTTCTCTCTGAAATCAATAAAAATATATATATATTTAAATTAGCCTGCTATATTTGGTCAAAAGTTTAATTACAAAGGTAGAGGGGTGGAAGACATCTGTAATAGTGTCAACAATGTGAAAAAAAGGCCAAGCGGTAATAAACACTAAGGAAATATACACTTCTTTGAACTTATTTTCACGTTGGAAAGTGGATATGGTGGAAGGAGACAGAGTTGTCAGAGTACTCAATGAATTGAAAATAGAACCTAAGAATCATTGAAATGTGCATGTCTCTCTCATTAGGGCCAATAACAGGATGTTATTGAATTTTATAAATGGTAACTGCATTCGCGCTTGCTTCAATCTTGTTTCACAGGTCTTAGATAGTTCTATTAAAACTTCAAATGAATTAAGGAATTAGTTAATAAAGGCTTTCTCTCCACAAAGATTTCTCTCTCCTTGCATAGACTGCATTTTTAAATACATAAGATGATCTCCAAGTAAAGCTGCACAAAGCTGAATCTTTGCACCAGACAATCACCTCTGTTGTTTTGCAACCAGTGGCCTTTAAGGATCCTTCTTTGTGAGGGTTTTCATTTTCTGAACACTGGTGACATGGTGATGGGAAGACAGATGGAACATCAAGATAGGAGGCATAAAAGTAAACTGCTACACATTTGATTTTTTTGTGATCATCAGAAGCCACTGAAAGGAGGAGAGAAAAAAAATCTCTCTTGACAGATAGAAATTACATTCGTTACTATTTTTTTCTTTTTTAATAAACCATCTTCTACTGGGGAAGGATCTTGTATTCAATATTGAACACTAGTGTTTTAAAGCTGGAAGGAACTTTACATATTATTTAGTTTTACACTTAATTTCATAGTTAGAAAACCAAGAATCAGAAGGGATAGATATATATTGGCCAAGGTGAGTGTATGGCACTGGAATCTGGGTCTTCTGACTTTCTAGCTTTGTTCTCACACTGGGCTAAATCACTGTCTATTGTGCTCTTATGTGATGATGATAATAACTGATATTTTAAGTACTTATTAATTGCTCTCTATGTAGTAACTCATTTAAACGTTACAACCTTTTTCAGTTAATTACTATTATTACCCCTTTTACATAGGACTATCTGAACCCCAGAAAAGTAAAATAGCATTTCCAAGATCACCCAGCTAGTAAGGTATAGTCATGATTCAAAACCAGCCAGTCTGGCTCCAGAGTCTTATTCTTAACTCATGGTATACACAGTAGAATCTATATTCTTAGGTACATATCCTGTCTCTAAGGGAAGTTTTTACCCAACTTCCCTTTTTCTTCTTTTTTTTTTAAACCAGTTAACTACCATGTGTCCAAAACGGAAACCATCCCCACATGCCATGATATCTTGAATTTAATTAAAAAATCAATTTTCAATGAATATTATAAAAATAAATATATTACAATTCGGGTGTTCTTGAATATTTTCAGTTGAAAATTCTCATGAAAACTGATTTTAAAGTTGGTCTATAGACACTTATGGCAGGCAAATGGTTAATTTCTATTGTTGAGAGTATTACATATGTCCCCATTTTCCCCCTTTGACCCATTCCAACCCACCCCCACACTATCCCAGGCCTTCACCACCCTATTGTCTGTGTCCATGGGTTATGCATATATGCATACAAGTTCTTTGGTTGATTTCTTCCCATGCACCCACCCCCCCTTGTCTTCCCTCTGAGATATTCAGCAGTCTGTCTCCCCAACTAGATATAAGTACTATTAATAGTACCACTTATATTGTAAATATTGTACAGACATGAAGCATGGAGGATATGTTTGATCCTGAGGAAGTTAGTAATGAAGACAAAAACAAATGAAGCTTGGCAGGTGCCAATGCAAATTTAAATCACAAAAACCTCATTTGCTCTACCTGCAGACTCCAACTGCCTGTCCTGAGCCTCTACTGCTAGCAGTGATGGATTTATATTTTGATTCAAGTTTTTACCCAACTTCCATTTTCAATACACTAAGCTGTTCTTATAATCCTATCTAATAATAGACAAACATGGTAATTGGCTGTACCTTCACTACGCCTCCCATTGGCTAATCAGGGAGAAATTAACTGCCAACAAAGATAGCAGTTAATTTGCATATGTAGGCACGAAGCAGCAGAGAGAAGACTGAAGGCGGCTCCAGCCTGAGCAGCGCAGGCTTGAAGGTGGCTCTGGTCAGAGGGAAGGCCTGGGTCCCGGGTGCTGGAGGAAAACCGGTGCTGGCAGCCGGGGGAGGGAAGGCCTATTGCATGAATCTTTTCGTGCAACAGGCCTCTAGTAACTATAATAAATGTCGCTTGATGGCTTCATGGAAAAGGCTCAAGGATTCAACAGTCTGGGTTTTCTAGCCAGGCAAACAGGTTTCAACACAAAAAGGGAGTAGCTTGACCCTCCACCTCTGACTCCACTGGCAGAAATGTGGCTGGTGTCCACAAGAATCAAGATATCAACACTTGGCCGAAACCGGTTTGGCTTAGCGGATAGAGCATCGGCCTGTGGACTGAAGGGTCCCAGGTTCGATTCCGGTCAGGGGCATGTACCTGGGTTGCGGGCACGTCCCCAGTAGGAGATGTGCAGGAGGCAGCTGATCGATGTTTCTCTCTCATCGATGTTTCTAACTCTCTATCCCTCTCCCTTTCTCTCTGTAAAAAAATCAATAAAATATTTTTTTTAAAAATATATCAACACTTGTATCACAAAGGAAAACTGACAACTCTATTAATGTAGTCAGTAATCATTCATTGCAAAATGCCTCTCTGCTGGTCACTGTGTCATGTGCTATGGCAGATAGAGAAGTGAAAAAGTTACAGCCCTTGTCTTTGAGGGTCTCTCACAAACTAGTGATGACAGGCTTGTAAATAAGAAATTAAAACTAGTAGCAGAGTAATATCAATGTCAAATAAGAGTACTAGTGCCCGACCGGCATGGCTCAGTAGTTGAGCATTGACCTATGAACCAGGAGGTCACAGTTCAATTCCTGGTCAGGGCACATGCCCGGGTTGTGTACTAGATCCCCAGTGGGGGTCGGTGCAGGAGGTAGATGGTCAATGATTCTCTCTCATCATTGATGTTTCTCTCTCTCTCTCTCTCTCTCTCTCTCTCTCTCTCTCTCTTCCTCTTTGCTTCTTCTCTGAAATCAATAAAGTATATTTTTAAAAAAGAGTACTACAATACAGGAAAGCTTCAAAGATCTGACAAAATTTGAGCTAAGATTTCAAGAATGAGCAGATTTCACAGTAAATGTTGAGGGAGAGGGGAAAGAGAGAAGAGTATTCTAGGACAAACAGTAAGAGCAAAGGCCTGTAGGTAAGAAATTTCCAGGCATATTTTGATGAGCCTTCAGTTTGTTATTAGGAGTGGTAGGAAGCTAAACCTGAGAAGGCATTTAGAGGCCCTAACATGGAGAGCCTTAAGTTTATGGCTTAAGAATTTGACTTTATTTTGGAAATGTTGGGTCATTTACGAATTTTGACCAAAGAAATGGCAGAAGTAGAACTATACTTTAATAAAGGTAATCTGTCATTATTATGCAGAATATTAGATTGAAAAGCAGAGGCTAACGGCAAAAAGACTATTTGGGAAGTTGTTATAATGGAAAATAAAATGATACTATCTGGGCAGAGTTGTGCTAAGTAAAGTCTATCTTTTGGGTATTTTTGCAAGTACCCACAGAGCACCTCACTGACCTTTGCCTGCCCCCCACCAACAGCTGTTTCCATATACGGTATGCCCTTTTCCCTAAAGATCCTGCTAGGTGAACAGGAGGCAAGGTGCAATGGGTCAATCACTGAAGTTCCAAATCTAAATATATGTGGAAAAAACAGACTTCCTCACTACTATAGCCAGTGTGTTCATTAAAAAGAATCCCAGAAAGCCTGGCCTCTGCAGCTCAGTGGTTGAGCACTGACCTATGAATCAAGAGGTCACGGTTCAATTCCCAGTCAGGGCACATGCCTGGGTTGCGGGCTCCATTCCTAGTGTGGGGCATGCAGGAGGCGGTCAATCAATGATTCTCTCATCACTGATGTTTCTATCCCTCTCTCCCTCTTCCTTCCTCTCTGAAACCAATAAAAATATATGTATTTTTTAAATGTGTCTTCCTCTCTGTAAAAAATCAATAAAATATTTTTAAAAAAAGAATCCCAGGAAGACAATGGCTGTAAATCTACAATCACCATGAGCTAAAGTGAGACTGTGGTGGCTCAACTTCACAGACATACTATACAAACACCAGCTGTGCCAAGTCTGTGGCAGGCTTTAGATGATCCCCCAGAGTACAGGCCAATCAAGAAGCAAAATAAAATTATTTGTGAGCTGTGCGTTTGTATTTTCTTATTGTCCTAAAGTGAACAATTATTTCACTAAAATATTCCAATGGGATTCAAGCCATTTAAGGGGAAAAGTGTTTCTATAATTTGCATGAATGTTTGATGTTGCCCATCCTTGCATTTCAGAGTGAGGATTCAGGCTAGAAACGATTCTCATCACTCCCAGCAAGTAAAGCAAACTGATTTACAAATTTTCCTATGCTGTTCTCATGCTCTTCTGTTAGAGCCATGATCAATTTCAGTTGCTCTGAGGCCAGAGTAAAGGTCAGAGCTTCAATAATATTAGGCGAGGAATTAGTTCATTAACATCGCTGCAGGTCTTTCCTTCTGAATAGGTGGGAAGGAAAACATTGCAGGGACAACCACCTTCAGGAAGTGTTATGCTTCACAGTGGTTTGCGTTGCACATGTGGGGCATAAGAAGAATGAAGGCAGTTAAAATTTGTTTGCAAATCTGTTGTTTCCTTGTTTGCTTCTAAGAAAACACACCACCATCTGTCTCCCTGGTCTTAAATCATATCCTGTCACTGCAGCACTAGTGCTCTCTGCCTCTTTGTATTCTGCTTTCTGCTTTAATCTTTGAAGAAGTTCAAGGGTTGTGCTTTGAGAATCTGTATTTCCCAAGAATTCCACACAACCCCAATCATTTTTTAAGGACAAAGACATATGTTTGCACTCTAGAAGATGTCACTGATATAGACTACAATGTGAATGATGCTGCCTGGAGTTGTGCAACACTAACGCCCAGCAATTGCACCTACCCACTCAGACTTTGATCTGCAAACAAAAAGGAATTAGGTAATGGTTACTGTGGGCAGCTCTTTGTCACCTTCTTTTTTCTGCTTTCTCCCTACCACCTGTTTTCCTTTGTGCCAAATACGATATGTGCTGACCAAAATCTATGTTCTTCTCTTTTTCCTCAGTACACTACTAGAATATATTTTCTAAGCCTCTTGCATCTACATGGGACCATGTAACTAATTCTCAGCAATGGGCAGAAGAAATTTAGATCATCTGTGGGCAAAGTGCTTAAGACTGAATGCACCTCCTGTGTCCACTTCCTTTAGATGTCAAGAATGATGCCAGAAGATACTGAGGCCAGATGGAAGTTGGGTAACACTGAAGCCCTGAAAATGTACATGCCCTCCCAGACCTTGGTCTGAAAACAAAAGGCAATCATATAAAATGGTTATTATGGGTAGTCCTAGATGGAAAGAGGCCAGGACTCTGATGACTGAATGGAGCACAGCTCCCCTGCCATCCTGCACTCAAGAGTGACATGAAAAAGACATATACTTGCCAGGCTGGTATTTCTCAGTGGTTGAGCATCGACCTATGAACCAGGAGGTCAGGGTTCGATTCCCAGTCAGGGCACATGCCTGGGTTTTGGGATCAGTCCCTAGTGTGGGACGTGCAGGAGACAGCAGATGGATAATTCTCTCATCATTGATGTCTCTCTCTCTCTCTCCTTCCCCCTCCTCTCTCTCTCTCTCTCTCTCTCTCTCTCTCTCTCTCCCTTCCTCTCTGAAATCAATAAAAAAGTATTTTTTAAAACTTATTTTAAAAAGACATATACTTTGAACATGTTATGTCAATGAGGTGTGGGGATTTTTGGTTATAGCAAATACCTTAAGCTGATTTACATACTTTTCTAATGTAGTCAAACCTAACCTTGTCCTAACTGCTCAGGGCATTCTACTACTGACCTCAACCCAAACTTGATCCCCTCATCTCCTAATTGAGATTTTTGTGCTCCCAGTCTTTTTCTAATGGAACTCTGTTCTCTGTGAGCTGAGAATGTTTGATCAAGTAACCCAGAATCTCAAGTAACCCAGAAACAGTGTAATAGCTGTTAATGAGTATGCCAGTTCCTTTGGATGTAATAGATTCAGATGAGGATAATGTTCAGGATGGCTCATGTCTATCTTAGTATCATTTGGTATCCAGTGAGGACCCTAGCACCAGAAATGATTAGAGGATCTAATGGCTTTGTCAATTAGATACACTAGACTGAGAACTCTATTAAACTGATAGGGGCAGAAATAGAATATTGGGACCACCTATAATTGTAAGAAATAATAATCAGGCTCTGTTAACTGTGATTGTTCTGTTCTAATTAAAGAACCACATTCTAAGCTGGCTGGGAGTTGCAAGCAGGAACTGGGAGCTCATCTGGAAATGTGGCCCATCCTCCACATCGGGGAGCTGCTATCATCATGAAAAGATTAACAACCTTGTGGCAGAAACCGGAGGAGCCAGCCCTTTGAAAACCCCCAGCCTTTGCATAGCCTCAGGCCTTTGCAAACCTCCAGTCTGCATTACCTGTAAACTGCCCATTTGGCATACCCATTCTTATCCCTTTTGCCTACTTCCCCATTTAATCTTCATCCTTCTACCCAATATAAGCAGCTGGCTTATGGGGGGGCTGCTGAGCAGATTTTTGTGGATAACCTGCTGATCTCCAGTACTGGGGGCATTACTGGACTAAAGGCTGATATATGATTCAACCCTGTCTCTGCTGAATTGGCTCAAGTAGTGACAGAAAGCCTGGACCCATTGATTCTCCAGTTACAACTTTGGAAATTGCTCTCACCTGAATTTCCATAGCACTTGGACACAGGCTTTATTTATTTCCTGTTTTCCTCTGGGTTTCCCTCTCTTTAGATACCATTTTGGCTGTATTTTGGGGGTGGTTTATTGGAGGTAGGTGGGGAGCTGACTTACCCTGCCTATAACTCTCCCTGTAGGACCATGAGCAATTCAAGGGAACAGAACATATCTCCTCTGCCTCTAGCACACTTTTGCTCCAAACAACAAACAGTGGGCTCTCTCTCTCTCTCTCTCTCTCTCCTCTCTCTCTCTCTCTCTCCATGTTCTCTACTGGCTAGACTACTGATCTCAAGAGGACATTCAAAAAATACGTAGTTTTACTTTTATTTCCAAAGAAAACTAATCATGGAATAGTTCAAAAGTCAAACCCTAATAAACTGTTTAGTTACCACCAGAGGAGTCATTGGATACAACACATGGATCAGACCTTCCCCCCGCCACCCACCCACAAGCATCTCAATTCCTGCCTTCTCTATCAATTATTCAGGTTTGTACTCAGGCTCCAGATTAGTCATGGCAACTAGTTCCTAATCTAACAGCAATAAAAGAAGCTTTCCTTCCCCTTTTCCTTCCCAGAGCTGTAATCAAATCAATAGCCACAACTCTGACTTCCTGGCCTGGGGCTGAGCCAGCCACAGTCTCTAGAAGAATGGCAATGCTCAGGGCTTTGTTATTTTTCATAGAAAGAGATTTCACTATTGATCACTAAGGCAAAGAAAAGCTGGTGGCAGGATGGAGGAGCTAATGGAAAGAGATGAGATAAAATCCAGCTGGGCATCCCTGAGGTCATTCTGTGGATAACTGAAGGAAGTTCAAGTGAGAATCTGAAAAAGCAAATAATAGGACCCCGATTCTGCAATCACCAAAGTATCTGACAGTCCTTGCTGTCTTGGTGTATGCTATTTTTTTTTTCCAGCTGAACTACCTAATGATCAAACACGACACACCTCATGCTTACTAGCCTTTGTTCAGAAAATATTCTGAAATTTGCTACTCAGCTGGAGGCTAAGACTGTGGACATTCTTTCCACTTTATGAGAAGACACTTTTTCAACAGAAGTGCTTCTGTGTGTTGTTACTGCTGTGCAGATGGGCCTTGCTTTATGAAAGTAGGCACCAGAAGAGTTCCCTAAATTGAATTTTTAAAAATCAAATTATATTTCTTCCCTGCGACACAATACAATCACAGAGCAGCTTTTTCATTATTTGGGCTCAGCTGATAGAGGCTTGAAAAATTTTGCCTGCTTCCGACCCCCAGCCCAATATTTAATGATATAAAAACGGCTTCTAACACAAGGGAACCTACTATTTCAGAAAACTCCATTGTTGAAATAAAATAACAACAATGTCAACAGCTGCAACTGTTATTTGGTGGTCACTGCCTATGCATCACACTGGGCAGTTTACATGTATTATCACTTTTAACCCCAGAAGTACTTTCCTAGATAAGATATCCTTATCCCTATTTTCATAAGAGCAGAACCCGAGTCTCAGAGAGATTAAGTAATTTAGCCAAGTTCATGTAGCGACTTAGCAGTAGAGTAGAGCTTTTAACCCATACCTGTGTAACTTCAAATCTTTGCTCTTTTAACTACTTGTCTGCCTCCTGAATTTGGGGTAGTAGTGTAAAATTTGCCACCAATCTATCTATAATTTTTAAATAGAGGAGGGATGTCCCTGTTAGGGGCAGAAAAAGAATATTGGGGACCAGCTATAATTATAAGAGATATTAACCATGCTCTGTTAACCATGATCGCTTTGTTCTGATTAAAGAAAGCACATTCCAATCTAGCTGGGGGTTGCACTTGGGACCTGGGAGCTCACCTGGAAATGTGGCCCAGCCTCCATATCCTGGAGCTGCTATTATCATGGAAAGATTTCCAACCTCATTGCAGAAACCAGAGTTGCCAGCCCTTTGCATATCCACAGGCCTTTGCAAACTCCCAGCCGAATTACCTGTAAACTGCCCATTTGGCATACCCTTTTGCCTATTTCCCCATGTAATCTTCATCTTTCTACCCAATATAAGCAGCTGGCTTATGGTGGGAGGCAGAGCAGATTTTTGTGGATGATTTGCTGCTCTCCCATACAGTCGACATTATTGCAATAAATGTTCATATATGATTCAATCTGCTGAATTGGCTCAAGTAGAGACTGACAGCCCAGACCAATTGATTGACTGTCAGTGGTCGGCAAACTGCAGCTCGGAAAACTGCAGCTCAGCAAACCGTGGCTCTTTGGCCCCTTGAGTGTGGCTCTTCCACAAAATACCGGCTCTTCCACAAAATACCAACTTCTGTGCATGGGCCACGAAGTTTCAATCGCACTGGTGGTATTTTGTGGAAGAGCCACACTCAAGGGGCCAAAGAGCCACATGTGGCTCACCAGTCTCGGTTTGCTGACCACGGGTCTGGTTACATCCTGATATTCTAATCACTGCCTGGAGTTTCATCTTCATTCTGCCACTAACTTGCTGTGTGAATTTCAGCGAGCAGTTTGCCTTCTCTAGTTCTCTCTGTTCTGTCATCTCTAAATTTAGGAGATTGGTCCAAAAAATCTCTAATGTCCTTTTTACCTCTATAAATTCATGGCTACATAATTTTAAATTCCTAAGAGAAACATGATAACCCTTAATATCCACTTAGGTGCCATTTTATGCCACAAGTTTTTCACAAGTTCTTCCAAAATGGGTATTGTTCTGCACTTATCAGCAGTGGCATAAAACTGGTCACTATGAGGTCTTTTTGTTTGTGTCTACACAGGCAAACCCCTTCAGTCTCATTCTTCAAGCTAGTACATGTGTCGTTCTAATCTCAGTATGGCCAAATGAACAGTTTGACTGAATTTTTCACTTTTCAGCCGATCATTTTGATTTTCTTGTGTAAATGCCCTGTCTTTGACAACTAAATGATATCCTACCTGAAAAACCGCTTTTTGTTTTCAATTGGCCTTTTCAAAGGCAAAGAAGAGGCTCTAGAAGGGCTGTCATTAACCCAGGAATAGTTAAAAGCAGGATGCCAGTTGCATCTCAAGCACTGCCATTTTATCCCCAGCTCATCGGCTGCACTTTCTGGGAATGACCTGGAACACCAACCTCTAAAAGGAGCTGCGTCCCTGCATACCCAAATGTGGTTCAAAAGCCATGTAAATAAATATACATGAACTGAACTGGAACAGCTGGGGAGTTCTCAACAGGGACCTCTAATGACCTCTGAATTGAAAGGGACACAGCTGATCAAGGAATCATTACTAAGATTAAAGGCTTATACCAAAATCACTGTGAGACTTAAGCTACTGAATTTACAATGTTGATGGCATAAACTGGAAAGCACTAACCAGCCACATTAATGTGCTCCTTGAAAGACAGAGGAAGCAGAGAAAGCTGGGTTATTTCTGTACCCTATTCTGCATTTGCAAAGGAAACTGGGCAGTTGGGCTTTAGGAGATAAATTGTTTTGTTTAACAGCTCTTTAAGTGCATTGGTCATTGCACAGCCCTAAAGAAGTGAGCATTTGAGTTCAATCAACAGTGTCCATTTCAGAAAACTTGCCACTAGGCATGCCAGGATCTCAGTGAGAAAGTAGAAAAGGCTGAAATGGGGAAAGTTTGGGGACAAAGGCAATGATGTGGCTATGTGCCTTAGCCTAGAAAATGTGGTTGTGGAATAGAAGGGTGTTCACTAGTCCAATAAATTTTCAAACTTCAGTTTAATTTGGACTGGAGTTGCCACCTTGGGAAGGATGGGAGGTGAGGTCTACAAAATGGGGCATGACATTTGGGATCTCCAGACAGTGGCAATCCCCAAAGGCAAGCACACAGCTTCAGGAACCATGACTCCAGGAAGTCTGAAGAAACTTTCAAAAAATCAGGGATTCAGTGACAGATTTTAGCTCCCAAGGGGAAGGGTTAACACCTAGGCTAGATAGGAGGTAAGGGTCACAAAATGAGATGAATTTAGGGAATGCCAGTCCTAGTGTTAGGGGCAAAAATAGAATATTGGGGACTAGCTATGGTTATGTGAAATATCAGTCATGCTCTGTTAACTGTGATTGCCTTGTTCTGGTTAAAGAAAGGACCTTGTAACCTGGCTGGTAGGTGTAAGCCCTGGGACCTGGGAGTCAACCTTGGAATGTGGTCCATTCTCATACAAGAGCTGCCTATCATCATGGAAAGATTAACAACCTTGTTGCCCAAACAATGGAGTC
This sequence comes from Myotis davidii, assembly GCF_000327345.1. NCBI lineage: Eukaryota > Metazoa > Chordata > Mammalia > Chiroptera > Vespertilionidae > Myotis > Myotis davidii. The sequence goes on from NW_006284439.1 coordinate 83,639, forward strand.
CCACCCCAGCCCACATTGCCTGCTTCCGCATGTAATCTTTGTTCTACCCTATATAAACAGCTGGCTTAAGGGGTGGGGGTGAGAGCTGCAGAGGAGATTTTTGTGGTTGACCTGCTGCTCTCCCATACTGCCAGCATTATGGGAATAAACACTCATATGTGATTCAAACCTGTTGCTGCTTTTGGCAGGCCTGAGGCGCAGGCAAGCCTTGGGTAGTGGCTGCCTAGCCACCCAGAGCTGCCCGAGGCTCAGGTAACCAGGGCCAGCCAAAGCTTGTGCTGTTGGCAGTGGCAGCAGCAGAGGTGTGATGAGGTGTCACCTTCCTCTGATCACGGGTTGCCTCCTGCCCCTGGGGGCTCCTGGACTGTGAGAGGGGGCAGGCTGGGCTGAAGGACCCCCCCTCCAGTGCATGAATTTTCATGTACCAGGCCTCTAGTTGTAGTATATTCGTCTTGATTATATCAGAAACAACCAGGCAGTCATTACATTAAAGACAGGCAACAGCTGAGGGAGGCTTGGAAAACTACCAGCAGAGGGAGCAGTGAGAGTTTGCAGATAGTCCAGGGCAGCCCATCCCTGGCTATTGGGCAAAATGCTGCTCCAAGTCCTAGCCTGACTGCAAACAGCACCACATCCTGTTACCAGTAATTTAGTTTTCTAGTGTACTTTTTGTAAATCAGAAGGTAAGGATACAACCCATAAGCAAAACTATTCAATATGCCCTCATACCACCGCTACCTATGTGTTCTCTAAGGGCCTACACATAAAAGTGTAAGACCTAGTCAGGAAATATACCCATTTCGAATCACTATTTCAGTAAGTCCAATCATTCCTTATATCTGATCCTATACATGTCCAGTCATACTATATTCAGAAGTCAAATTTTCTTGTATGACTTGGACATGATTCTTACCCTCCGAGTTCTCTCAAATTTAAAATAGGATATTAATAATAGAACCAATTTCATGGGCTGCTGTGAGGATTTAGTGACAATGTTGTAAAGCACTAGAATAGTAACTGACACAGAGAAAGTTATGCAAAACAAATAATAAAAATGCAACATCTTAGGCTGTTAAGACAGAACTCCTGCCCCTTGAAAATGGGGTTAATGAAAGTTGACTGGGCTATGGAGCCATATAACATCTAACAGGCAGCCTAAAGAAGTCAGCAATCTGTCATCAAGCATTGAAGAACCATGCATGGAATAAAATAGAGATTACCAAAAAGGGAAGGTCTCCCTTGTGAACAATAGCAACCAATGGTAGAATTGACAAAACGAAGCATAATATACATCACTATGTGTCAGAAAAAAATAGCAATAAATAAGAAATAGAGCTGTGTCAGAAAACATTTACAAATGTGAAAAATTAGGTAGTTTAGTGTTCCAGCAGAGAACAAGGGAAGGGTGCACTGTTTGGATATAGTGACATCTGACCTTGGAATAAATCAGGGAGAATGGATTCTTCCTCCTGGCTTTTGGTTCCTATCAAGAACAGGCCTTCAGCCCTAACCAGTTTGGCTCAGTGGATGGAGCGTTGGCCTGCAGACTCAGGGATCCCAGGTTCAATTCTGATCACGTGCATGTGCCTTGGTTGCGGGTGCATCCCCAGTGAGGAGTGTGCAGGAGGCAGCTGATCGATGTTTCTCTCTCATCGATGTTTCTAACTCTCTGTCCCTCTCCCTTCCTCTCTGTAAAAAATCAGTAAAATATATTTTAAAAAAAAGAACAGGCCTTCAGCCAAGAGACATATGAAAACATGCTCA
>NW_006284439.1:85550-87958 GCF_000327345.1 Myotis davidii
CGCAGCAAGTCATAGAGCCATGCCCAGGAGCAGGAGATCTTACAACCCTCCTAATAATTCTATCCTTTTAGTCAAACTGCACATGCTGTTAAGAATATTTATACACATAGAGTCCATGGAGATATTTTATTCCTTTAAAATGCCTCCCCCTCCCCTTTTTCATTCTAATTGCTATTCTCTTGTTAGGGGGAAAAGAGGTAGGGGAGGGTGGGGGTATGGGGGAGCGATCAACCAAAGGACTTGTATGCATATAAGCCTAACCAATGGACACAGACAACAAGGGGGGTGAGGGCATGAGTGGGGGGTTAATGGGGAGATAAGGAGACATATGTAATACCTTAATTAATAAAGAAATTTAAAAAACAGAACCAATAAAAGAAATTTACAAAAGAACAGGCCTTCAGCAACCTTAGCAGAGTCAATATGGGCTTATCTTACTTAGAAGAACAGTGTGTCAGGGCATGGAATGAAGTGGAAGGAGAAGGGTGATAGACAGATCAGGGTCAATCACAAACCTTTCTTCCTGTCCCTCCTCTAACCTCAGAAGGTCTAAGATTTGTCTCTAGTTTCACAGGACTACAGTAAGATCACAATATATTAGATAATAATATAAAATACATTTCTAACTGTGGGTCACACTTGGAAACCTGAAAAACACTGGTTAGATTTTAATTATTTAACTGCCAAGTTGGTTGGCATCAAAATTGATACCCAAACCACTTCCCTCTGAAGTCCTTCCTGAACGAAGTGCTATTAAGTCCTTCCTGAACGAAGTGTTATGGGGCATGGATTCTGTGCACTGTAGGATGCTTAGTAGCAATACTTATCTCTCCCTACTAGATCAGTAACACTACCGCCTCCCAGTGTGACAACCAAAAATGTCTCCAGATATTGCCAAATGTCCCCTGAGGAGCAAAACTGCTTCTGCCTAAGAACCAGTGAACTGGAGAGACAGCTGTTAGGAGACAGAAAAGATAAATTATACCTGCTTCTCTGAGGGTGGGCCTTTCAACATTTAAATAAGCAAATCTCTTCCTTCTTTATCCAGCAGCACATAGGGAGGAGACAAGGGGAACTAAGAAAATGAATCTGAAATCATGAAGTTTTCTCAGGAGCTAGGCATGCCTGTTTCTATTCTTTCTCCCCCTTTTTTTCAGCCAGGTGTAACCCTCACAGACCAGCACAGAGTGTCTTCAGTTTGCCTTCTACCTCACTCCCCATTGTGCTTTCCTGGCTATAAAGACAATTCTGTGTTGGCTGTGACTATTAGTCTTTATTGTCCAGTTAGTCGCCTACTGTGTATTCGGTTCTCTATAGGACATTTGATTAGTATCCTGTTTGGTGAGTGCCCACTGCATTCATTAAGACATAATCTGTTGGAGGCAGCAACTATTCTGTAGGTGAAAAAACAACAAATTTTCACATGGGTTTCCTCCCAGTGCTTTACTAAGTCTCTGATATTATGGCTTTAATTCAGGGCTTCCTGTGTTTCTCATTCCTGAACATCACATTATTGATACTTAAACCTTCAAAGAATACTCAGAAAATGAAAGCCATAACAAGAACCACTTTTGCTCATGATCCTCATGGTATCTTCAATTTCCTTCCCCTTCAAAATTTGATATTTAGTGAATGAACGAATGAATGAATGAATGATAGTTATAGTCATATAATCAAAGATCAATCAAGCTAGAAAAAAAAATTAATGATTACCTAACCCAAACTCCTAATGTGAAAGGAAGGAAGATAAAACCCTAAGAAGAGATATGATTTACTCAAGATGACAGGAAGTATGTGGTAGAGATGGAACTAGAGCCAAGATCCCCTGCGCTCTGTTTGGTACTTTTTCTACTGAATCAGCCTCATAGTATACATAGAAAAAGAGTAAAGTTACCCCAGCAGTAAATCAGTAAGATTTACTTACTTAAATCAGACCAATCTTTGTTATAGGCCAAATAGGCAGGATTTTGATACCTAACACAGTCTTTCATACATTTCAGGTGCCTGATAAATGTTCATGGAATAGTTGAATGAAATAAGATGTAGTTATGGTGTTGGGGGCTTTGCTAAAAATCTCAAGTTGCAGTTCTTGCTTTCTTCACCCCTGTAACTCAACCTGCCTAATTCCTGAAGACAATCCAGCTGAAGGCAGTGTCACATTAGGAGTACCTACCTTATCAGGAACTAGGATCTAAAGTTAGCCCAACCAGGGTTTAGCATTGACCTATGAACCAGGAGGTCACGGTGTAATTCCCGGCCAGGGCACATGTCCCAGTTGTGGGCTTGATCTCCAGTGTGGGGCATGCAGGAGGCAGCTGATCAATGACTCTCTCTCATCACTGATGTTTCTATCTCTCTCCCTCTCCCTTCCTCCCTGAAATCAATAAACGTACATATTTAAAAAAGAA
>NW_006284439.1:107770-108240 GCF_000327345.1 Myotis davidii
AATTCCCGGCCAGGGCAGATGTCCCAGTTGTGGGCTTGATCTCCAGTGTGGGGCATACAAGAGGCAGCCAACCAATGATTCTCTCTCATCATTGATGTTTCTATCTTTCTCTCCCAATTCCTCACTGAAATTAATAAAAAAATATTTTTAAATCTTTCTACTTTAATAATAATAATAATAGTAATAATAAAGTTAATCTGACAACCAGAAGCTTGGTATCTGAGGTGCTTGCAGTGAGTTGCAGTCATATCCTGACAATTTGGGCACAATTTTAAAACTATTCTTGTGCCTTGGTTTATGTAATTTGCATTTCTCCTTTGGGACTGTACTCCTGTCTAAACTTCTGCCCACTTAGCTGAGGCTCAGATTGACTTCTACCTCTTGTCATGAAGGAGAGACCCCCCATCTCCCTTGGCTCCAGTCACTGGCCTGGGTAGTATCCTAACATAAATTTTTGTCTGGACTATGAC
>NW_006284439.1:108404-109315 GCF_000327345.1 Myotis davidii
AACTGGACCGGAGGGCCGGAACAAAAGCATGGATGGAGTGTTTGTGTGAACTAATATAAATTCAAACTAAACATCATTACATAAAAAGGTACGGTCTTTTTTTTTTAGTTTTATTCATTTCAAACAGGCCAGATCCAGCCTGCGGGCCGTAGTTTGCCCACAGCTGAACTAAAACCTGAACATGATTTACAGATAGGCTTGCTCATTTGAGTTATAATACCTTGGTTCCAGAATATTGCATCCAATAGAAATAAGATTCAAATATTTGGGTAAATCATTGGATTTTCAGAAAACCTCCTTTGAATATGAATATCTAATCTAATAAAAGAGAAACATGCAAATTGACCGCACCTCCACTACACCCAAGACACACCCACCAGCCAATCAGAGCAACTATATGCAAATTAACCCAAACAAGATGGCAGCAGGCAGCCACCATGGAGTTGGAGCAAGCAGGAAGCTTGCCAAGCTTCCCACCTGCCCTGGCCAGCTGTGGGCTCCGCTCAAGGCAACAAAGTTTTAATTATAGAAGATAAATAAATCCCAGATACCTGCTTCCAGCCAGCCTCCACTGGGAGCTTGGGTGGCTGGGGGCCATGGCCAGCCTGCAAACAGCCATCAGCCCCTCACCCAGGCTGGCCAGGCACCCTAGCAGGGATCCCCACCTTGAAGGGGCTATGGCCAGCCTGCAAACAGCCATCAGCCACTCACCCAGTATTGCCAGGCACCCCAGCAGGACCCCCCCTCCCTGAAGGGGGTGTGGCCATCCTGAAAATGGCCCTCAGCCCCTCACCCAGGCTGGCCAAGCACCCCAGCGGGACCCCCACCCTGATCCAGGACACCCTTCAGGGCAAACCAGCTGGCCCCCACCCATGCACCAGGCCCCTATCCTATATAGTAAAAGGGTAATC
>NW_006284439.1:111086-121143 GCF_000327345.1 Myotis davidii
ATATAATTTTATTGATTTCAGAGAGGAAGGGAGAGGGAGAGAGATAGAAACAGCAATGATGAGAGAGACTCATTGATTGGCTGCCTCCTGCATGCCCCCTAATGGGGATTGAGCCCACAAACCGGGTATGTACCTCCAGCCAGAATCTAACCCTGGACCCCTCAGTCTGAAGGCCATTGCTACATCCACTGAGCCAAACCAGCCAGGTCCAGAAACCCTCCTTTGAAATAAGGACATTAAAAGGGAAGGAGCTATACACTGAGTCTATATTTCCTGAAGTCTCTCAACATCTGCAGACTCTCAACACAGATTAGCTTCCCTAAAGCCTGGGCCCTGAAAGCAGAGAACCTCCAGAGACATGGAGATTCTGGTACATGATAAAGGAGGAAAGAAATGACAGGATAATCAGAGAAAGTGTATAGGAAGACAGTGTTAGGAAGGCATGAATTGTGGGAAACCACAGGCAGCTTCTGAAACAAAATTTAAAATAATGTTCCTTGCCCTAGCTGGCTTGGCTCAGTGGATGGAGTGTCAGCCTGTGGACTGAAAGGTCCTGGGTTCTATTCCAATCAAGGGCACATGCACAGGTTGTGGGCTTAACCCCTTGTAGGGAGCACGCAGGAGGTAGCTGATCAATGATTCTCTCTCATCATTGATGTTTCTATTGCTCTATCTCCCTCTCCCTTCCTCTCTGAAATCAATATTTTTAAAAGAGTATCCCCTGAGTTAGGAGCCCAAGGAGATCAAACTTTGTGGGTGGCCTAGGGACATGAATTTTGCTTGCTCACAATTTAACAGAAGGTCATTCCTATCCTTGGTAAGGGGAGAAATTTTCATTCTGTCATGATCAGGTTACAGAGCATGAGTCTGAGGCAGGATTTGCGTGTGGTTCTGCTTGGAGGTCTATGACATGATTGTGTGCCTTTCTTTTCCCTTTCACCAGCATGTTTTCTGTTCCCTTTAAGCTCTCCTCGAGAACCAACAATTATAAGGTTTAAGATGATGCCTTAAAAAATTCCAAAGACAGTTGCTTTGTTTGTAGTGTGGCCATTCCATCCTTAGTGCCATTCTCTCCAATCTCTAGCTCACATGCTTTTAAAGGAAGACCCATAACAAAATCATATTAATAAATAATACACCAAGGGCCCATACTAATTCTTGGTCCCACATATCACTCTTGATAGATAGCCTCATTAAGTTTTCATAAAGGATCTGCATTAATAATGTCACTACCTTCTCTAAAGGGGAAATGGTGGCCACAGTGGCACAGGCTGGGATAATGTACCCACTTAATGAAAAGTACTGTGCTTAAGTCCCTTTTAGAATTATTTAAGTTTTTTTTTAAATATATTTTATTGATTTTTTACAGAGAGAAAGGGAGAGAGATAGAGAGTCAGAAACATCGATGAGAGACATTGATCAGCTGCCTCCTGCACACTCCCCACCGGGGATGTGCCCACAACCAAGGTACATGCCTTTGACCGGAATCGAACCTGGGACCTTTTAGTCCACAGGCTGACGCTCTATTCACTGAGCCAAACTGGTTTCGGCAAGAATTATTTAAGTTTTAGTTATACATCTGTATACACAACAAAGTGATCACCCCCAAATATCTAGTTACTACCTATCATCATACAATTGCCCACCTCCAACCCCCTTCCCCTCTGGTAACCACTGATCTGTTCTCTGTATCTATGAGTTTTTGGTTTTGTTTGTTCACTTAAGTTCCACTTTTAAAGAAAAAAAGGAGTGATGAGGTAGGTGACCTATTTGAAAAAAAACAAAAACAAAACTGTTCATTCTCTGCCTGTACGTATTTGTTGCCTGGTTGACTCACCCCTAAAACATTGTCTTGAAGCTGGTGTACCAAGGCTAAATTAGAGGTTGATAAAGATTTAGGGCTTATTGAACTTCTACTCTAACTCCAGATACTGTGGCTTCGTGTTTCAAGTACTTAAAGCCCCACACTATTCTGCTCCCCACTTAGATTTGTTCACTACCCTAATGTCTAGAGTCTACTGGTAGACTTCCCCTTAGATCCATCAAAAATTTTGTCATGTGTCACATTATCTCTGACCCAGATTTCTGCTAAGGTTCTACTTGTAAGACGAGTGTGATCAATTTTTTTCAGGTGGCACAGTACCTGAAAGGCACAGCTCTCTTTATGGAACATCGTGGAATGCTCATGCACTAAACCTAACTTTCAGATTTCATGAAAAATATGTAAGTAATCATACAATTACAGCATTTTCTGCACATTCTGTATATAAATATGGTTAACCTCAGCTCACAGGATTATTTCAAGACAGTCTTGTAAAGAGGAGAAGATGTACCTTAGAACAGTGGTTGCCAACCGATGGTCCATGAGGTCCGAAAGTTTGGCGACCGCTGCCCTAGAGTAATGACAATTGCCCAGAAGAGAAAGATCCTCAGAGGACATTATCCCTTCCTCATGCTACTTGAGCTCCAGTTAGAGTCTTTCTTTCCTCTGTATTGTCTAAAGCAGAGAGGCTGAGCTTCTGAACATCCTTTCTCTAGTACAGTGGTTCTCAACCTTGGCAGCACATTAGAATCACCTGGGAATCTTTTTAAAATCCTGATTTCTGGGCCTTGTCCTCTGGAAATTGTTTCTTTGTTACTAATGTTGTGGCCCCACCCCATAACAAAGAAACAGAATTTCCGGAGGATGAGGCCCAGAAATCAGGATTTTTAAAAAGATTCCCATGTGATTCTAATGTGCAGCCAAGGTTGAGAACCACTGCTCTAGTACATAATGACTTAGGGCTGGATCAAGGCGTTATTTCGGGGGACAAAAACCAAAGTAGGTGCTGACCAATTGTTGAAAAGTCAAAATAAGATATACAGGCTAGCAGGACATATTTTGGAGTAGGGGTAGATTATGGCCAGAGTCAGAGAGATACCTTTAAAATATTAAACCCTAAAGTCCATGCTGTGCATGTGCTAGAATCAAATTGTGGGTCACTCCAATGTCAAAGCCAATGGGTGTAAAAAGGACAAGGTCTGAGAGCTAAAATGAAGGAGGCAATGACATGTCCATGAGGCAGAGCTGCCTATTCACTTGTGTGTGTATATATGATCATTTTATAAATAACAAAACAATAGAATTGGAGGAGAAATGCTATTTTTCCAAGAACATGCATTGGCTAATGTTCACAATGTGGAAGACTAATTAAATAAATGGCAATATACATATCTATATTTCATACTAATTATGACAACTTATAACTTTGTGGCATTGGGAAAGTTATTTAACCATTCAGCTTTCTTATCTGAAAAATGGGGATAATAACTATGCCTAGTTTCTAGAATGGTTTTAAGGATTAAATAAGACAATACACATGAAGCATCTAGTGCAGTGTGTAGTACATCATAAATACTGAATATATAGATGGCTAATATTGTAAATAATAAATTTAAATATGGTGGTGAATTCTGATTATGTCTCAGTACAAAAATTATTTGCCCACCTTAGGACACCATTAATACCATATCTTTAAGGAGTCAATTAATTTCATTTACACATGGAAAAGTATGGAATTAAGAAAGAGAGACAAACTTATTAAAAACTAGAGGCCCAGTGCACAAAAATTTATGCACTCGGTGGGGGGGGCTCAGCCCAGCCTGTGCCCTCTCACAGTCTGAGACCCCTCGAGGGATAACCACCTGCTGGCTTATCCATGGGAGGCCCAGATGGCAGCAGGGCAGGCAGCGGCTCACACTATCCCACCCCGCCGCCCCGGGTCGCACATGGGAGGCCCTAATGGTGGTTTGCGCTGCCCCCCCTCCTGCAGTATGCAAATTTAATGGCCATCTTTGTTGGGTTAATTTGCATACTCTTCTGATTGGTTGATAGGCATAGCAAAGGTACCGTCAATTAGCATCTTAGTCTTTTATTAGTGTAGATAATAGTCCAAGCAACATAAGTTTGGGTAAGATACTAAAGTTATCTGAAAGTATTTCTTTCATGTATATAAGCATTCACAGGGCTCTCTCTGTCATTGAGTATAACATACCACTTGACCCATCTCCCTCCCACTCCAAAAATTACCTGGCTCAAAACTCAGTCTAATTGACTACTTGGTGGTGGACCTAACAAAGAAAAAAGGCTATACTTATTGCCCAAATTCAAGCATTTAATATTAGTTTGTTGAATTATTTTACTAAGAAGAAGGCTTTTAAAAAACCCAAATTAGGAAAAAGCCGAACTAACTTGGCAGTCTCTGAAGTGCCAAAAGTGTTGTTGAGAAGCAGCAGTACTAAGTGCCTGTTAAAAAATCAGAAATCAGACAGCGAACCATGTGGAGGACAAGGTTAAATACCATCAAAGAGAAGGATTGAAGGAAGGTCAATAATTTCCTGGACAGGAAAAGAAGATAAATAGAATTTTTTTTCCCTGGCCCACACCACCACAGACCTCTGCCAGACAGAAAGGTATTGATGGAATTTGAAGTGACCGGGAAAAATGCAGAAGGTGTGCCCTCAGCTTCAAAACCTGAACCATGAAATGTAAAAAGAACTGGTAGGGGGCAGGGATATTACTCTTAGCTCCCAAGTCTGAGCACAGACAATTGACAATTTAGAGCTCCTACTCACAAGACATTTGATATAGAACTGCTATTTAGCATGAGATGATTTATCATCATAAACATGTGTTAATGCATAAGGGATAGCGGTTGAGTTTAATTAAGTGGGCTGGATAAATGAAATTTAAACCTAAAACCTTTGATGCTGAAAAATCTTTCAAAAATTCACTTGTTGCCCTGGCCAGGGTTCTCAGTGGTTATAGCACCAGCCCACACACCAAATGGTTGTGGGTTCGATTCCTGGTCAAGGGCACATACCTGGGTTGCAAATTTGGTCTCAGCCCCAGTCTGGGCATGGATGCAGGAGGCACCCAATCGATCTTTTTATCTCTCTCTCTGCCCTCCCCATTCCCTCCTTTACACTTACTCTAAAAATCAATGGAAAAAATATCCTCAGGTAAGGATTAACAAAACAAAAATATTTCGTTTGTCAGTTTTCTGTATATTTGTATCTACTTTCTTTTAGACACTGTGCTAAGTGTCACAATGACTATAAACATTAATCAGTCATTGTCCCTGTTGTAAATGAGCAAAGGATCTCTTAGGTGAGTCATTAAAACCCATCATACTGATTAAAAACAAAGGGCTAATGGGGTTATAGTAAACTGTCACTAACATTTTATTTGGTACTTAATATATGTTGAGTTTAAGTGATTCATAGTTATTAACTCATTTAATTTCAATAACTCTAGCACACCAATATATCCATTATCCCCATTTTACAGGAGAACAAACTGATACATTGAGTAGTTGAATAAAGATCGAGTTCACCTGATACGTGATGGAACTGGGAATTGAACACAGCCTGATCCCAAAGCCCCATACTTTAAAATTTTATGCTGTCCTGACTCAGAACAGGAGAATCTGCTTTGATTCAGATGATACAGGAATCCATTTGGTCTAGAAGTTCAGGGAAGGTGGTCTACGAACACGTGGAAGGTTGCTGAGTAGCTTCAGAGCAGCATCCATGATTAGAGGACCCCAAATCTAGTCTTCTTTTGTTTCAAGCCTGCCTTCTTCTGACCATGTTAGGCATAGCCCTTCATTTCTCACCTGTCAGCATTCTCTCAGATGACCTCAAATATTTAAACTTCTGATTCTAAGGTAACCTTTCTTTTATTTCTGAACATTTTATTTCTCTTTTACATTGGAATCCACATTCACCTTTTACAATTATGCAATATCCTTAAGAGGGTTTCACCAAAGCCAAAAGAAGGAAAAAATAGGCCCAGGTCTTCATAAAATTATACCTAATGTGAGCTCAGAATCCTCATAGGAACTCAATCCTGGTCTAACAAGACAAAGCTCTAAATTATGATACCACTTCACAACATGCTGTTTTACGGGGCATGCCACGATTACCAGTATTCAGTCCCTTTGTGCTAAATTGGGATCTCAAATCCCTTTCTATGAATGCCTATTGTCAATGTCAGTTTTCTCATATCTACACATTATCTATTACTTATTATGTTGCCCTTTTGGTGTAAGGATATTTCATAAAAGTCAGGGTTTTCTGGCAGCCACAAATAGCTACCACCAAATGCTATGGGAACAATTTTATAGAAACCACATGGCTAATTAACAGGATGCTCATAAAAAAAGGAAAGCCTTAAAAAATTTAGATAGAGCATTGGCTGCTAAACTAAGAAACATGGGGTGGGGGTAGGGGGGAAGGAAGATATTCTTATGTGGTGCCTGCTCCTCTCACTACATTATAATCTCACAGAGATTATCAGCTCGATTTAGGGAATCTTTTTAATGTTTTAAAAACTCTTTGGTTATAATAAAGTTGCCACTACTCTCTTCTGACTTTTTCTATATGAGAAATTCTTTCACATGGACCTCTGATCCGTGTTAACCTTCAAAAGAAGTTGTGTGCAAAATGCTACGTGTCTGTGTGTAGGGAGAAGATTCAGAGCTGGCTTTAATTAGCTTTTCAATGGGGCTCTGCTGCAAACCATTGCTCTGAGAGAGGTTGTAAAGCCTAGTGAGAACATTTCCTAGATGACATTTGAGATCACAGCCAAACTAGCAATTCCATTTTTTTCTGTTGACATCATTAGTACTTACATTTGCTAGAATGAAATTTCAGAGTCACAATTAAACATCGAAAATTTTTGCATATGTTTTATCACAGTGGGATTTCACTTCTGGTATTTCAGTCATTGTGGCAACTAGAAAAAAAACTATCAACAAATGATCTCACTTATTTGTTCAATCTAATGAACAAAATGAATTGACCAACAAAATAAGACCTGAAGCATGGAGGCATGGAAAAGACTGACATACCTTGATGTGGGATTGGGGGGATGGGAAGAGATAAACCAAAGAATTTATATATTTATATGCATAGTCCCTGGACACTGGCAATAGGTAATGAAGACCTTGGGGGAGGGGGGAAGAAGCTGGGAGGAAGGGAGAAGAGGGGGGAGTAGGAGATATCTGTAATATTATCAATTAAAAACCAAAAACAAAAAAACTATCACCCTAGCTGGTTTGGCTCAGTGGATAGAGTGTCAGCCTGCAGACTGAAGGGTCCCAGGTTCAACGGCAGTCAAGTGCACATGCTCAGGTTGCTGGTTCAATCCCCAGTAGGGAGCATACAGGAGGCAGCCAATTGATGTTTCTCTCACATCGATGTTTCTTTTTTTAAACATTCTTTTACTTTTTAAATATACTTTTATTGATTTCAGAGAGGAAGGGAGAGGGAGAGAAAAACCTGTCAACAAACCATCAAATTTGTACTTAAAATATCATTGAAAATTCAAACTCCTGGAATGAACACTGGGACCAATGGACCACTGTTCTCTGTGATTGGAGTCTTCTTTCTTGCGTGGTTTTCACGCATGTTTTTGGTCTCTATCCTAGAATCCACTAAAGGACACTCAGAGGAAAGGTCAACTCAAAATATTTGTAAAGATTAAGAAAGCTCAGAATTTGTTTACAGGCCATTATTTGTGCCACACTGTATATTCACTGCCATGAAAGCAGAAAATTGTTGAATTAATCCTCAGAGCAAATTAGGACAATATTGTGCTGGGTCACGTTTGTGGATTATCAGATTTCCATCCATCAATCTTGAGCTATTGCTCTGCAAATACTCAAAACCTAATTTGACACTCTGACTAAAATTGGGACAATGCCAACTGCATTCCCTCTCATTTGTCAGGATTTTATTCTTTTTAACAAAAATAAAAAGGAATTGAAACAGGTACATGGTGTAGTGCTTATAACTGTGCATCAACAAATGACTTTCTTTTCAGGTGCAATCTTTCCTGGTTTATTCATGTGTAAAGAAGCACTGAGGGCAAATATGCCATAGCTTAGTGAGCTAGGGGAGGACAGCATTGTTTTTCCTGGAACACTATACGGTTGACATCAATTCTATCTCAGGAGGAGGGTGTACCATCAGTTTATACATTGATTACAACCACTCACTATTCCAGAGGGAGAATCAAACCCATTGTAACTATTACAATAGTAGCTCAGATCACCGAAATGGCTTCTGGTGAACCTGACTATGGAGTCAGTAACCAATATGAAGCACCCACTGTGTGCAGAGCATTAGGCCCAAAGAATAATACAGAGAGGCCCATCTGTGAGGGATATGGTCATTGACCCTGACAATGGACTCAAACTCTACATGGGTAAAAGCAGGCTACATGATGTAAGTTATCCTCTTTTTCTTCTAATTTAAGGGTAGTGCCTATTATTGTATTCCTTCAACTCAATCCCTCTCCTGAGTTTCCCAAGCCTGCTTGAACATCATTACTGCCTCCACATCAGAAATAACAACACTCTAATAAGATGGGTGTGACTTTCTCACATTCAGACAGATAAGAGTGCCTGCATCTGGCTCTAAATGGAATGTGGGTCCCAAGAAATAAAAAGGGATTGGAAAGAAAGCTCAACTATGTTTGCAAGGCATCATGGTCAAGCTCATTGAGATTCACCTGCCTTCTCACTTTTCTACCCACTTCTCACGTAATTCTACCCTCCCGGTCTCCAAGAATCACCATTATCAATGGTGCCTCAGAGCCTAGAGAGTCAGAATGCTTTACAATCATGTCATGGGATGATCTCCACCCCATGTCCCTTATCCATCATCCACAGCTTGGGCAAGGACAGGGTGGGGAGAAATTATTTTTAACATCCGTTCTCTCCACTTCAGCCATATCATAATTTCATAAAATGCTCTGGTAACAGGACAGGATTTTCACAGTTTTCTGGAGAGTTGTTTAAGGCAGGACAAACTGAGGAAGAAAAAAAACCACATAGTCATATCAATTGATGCAGAAAAAGCATTTGACAAAATCCAACACCCATTTTTGATAAAAACTCTCAGCAAGGTGGGAATAGAAGGATCATACCTCAACATAATAAAAGCCATATATGACAAACACAGAGCCAACATCATACTCAATGGACAAAACCGAAAACCATTTCCCCTAAGAACAGGAACAAGACAAGGATGCCCACTCTCATCACCCCTGTTTGACATAGTATTGGAAGTATTAGCCATTGCGATTAGACAAGAAGAAAAAATAAAAGGCATCCAAATTGGAAAAGAAGAAGTAAAACGGTCCCTATTCACAGATGACATGATATCGTACATAAAAAACCCTAATGACTCCATCAAAAAACTATTAGACTTAATAAATGAATTTGGCAATGTAGAAAGAAAGCCAAGAAATCTATGGCATTTCTAAGCACCAATGGTGAACTTACAGAAACAGAGACTAAAAAAGAAATCCCATTACCATCACACCAAAAAAATTAAGATACCTAGGAATAAACTAAGGAGGTAAAAGACCTATACTCAGAAAACTACAGGACGTTGAAAAAAGAAGTAGAAATAAAAAAAGACCCCAAATAGCTGCAGCAATCCTGAGAAAGAACAAAGTAGGTGGTATCTCAATACCAGATATCAAGCTGTATTACAAAGCCACTGTTCTCAAAACTGCCTGGTACTGGCACAAGAACAGACATATAGATCAATGGAATAGAATAGAGAGCCCAGAAATCGACCCGAACCAATCTGCTCAATTAATATTTGACGAAGGAGGTAAAACATACAATGGAGTCAAGACAGTCTCTTCAATAAATGGTGTTGGGAAAATTGGACAGATACATGCAGAAAAATGAAACTAGACCACCAACTTATACCATACACAAAAATGAACTCAGAATGGATAAAGGACTTAAATGTAAGATGGGATTGACCTCCAAGGCACATTTGTAATACCTTAACTAATAAAGAATTAAAAAAATTTAAAAAAGAGAGGGAGAGATGCTGGTTGGAGTAGATATTCTCCTGGGGACCTCTTCCTCCTAAGCTGGCTCCCCTTCCTCCAGTGTCTCTAGTAGAATCTACCAATGCACCCAGAGCCTAGAGCTCATTCCCTCCCTGCCTCCACTTTCCTCACCCCAGCTGCTGCACTGGAAGGAGCCCT
>NW_006284439.1:121481-137301 GCF_000327345.1 Myotis davidii
GGACAATTTGCATATTCCTCTATTATTAGTATAGAGGTAGAGAAAGATAGAAACATAAATGATGACAGTCATTGATTGGCTGCCTCTTACATGCTCCACACTAGAGATTGAGCCCATAACCCAGGTATGTGCCCTGACTGGGAATCGAACCATGACCTCCTGGTTCATAGGTCGATGCTCAACCACTGAGCCACATCAGCCAGGCAACATTTGCTTCTTGAAAGCTATTTCTCAGTATATTCACCCCCTAGACTCCTCTGTGTTCCCCTAACCGATTACCTAGACAGAGACTGGTCATTGCAAACAATCCTTTCTTGTTAAATTATACCTTTGCTGCCACCACCTGCACTTGGGTTAGTTCTTCAGTAACTGGTTCATCCAGTGGGCTGGTTCATCCAGTTCTACTTTTCTCCATATGCTACACTAGGCAGCCCAAGATCTGATATTCCTAATCAGAGGCCAACATCTTTTCAAGCAAAGCCACAGAGGAGCTCTAAAGACACTGCTGTACCCCTTTTAAAGGCCCTAATTATCAGTATAATTCTTTTGTACTTGGCCCATGGACAAGCCCTTGGCAGTCATTGATTGGCTGCCTCCTGCACGATTCCTACTGGGGATGGAGTCTGCAATCCTGGCATGTGCCCTTGACCAGAATTGAGCCCGGGACCCTTCAGCCAGCAGACCAACGCTCTATCCATTGAGCCAAACCGGCTAGGACAATAAAGATAAATATTTTAAAAAGATAATGAGGGTATAAAGGGATGACTATTGACAGGAGGAAATATACTTACAAGGCAATGTTAAATAACAGTCAACAAACTTGGTGACTAAGGAGGAAGAGAAAGACAGATTCAAAATGCACCTAAAAAACTGCTGAATACAGTAATAAGAAAATCAAGAAGAAAAGCTGTTTTGGGGAAAAGATGTGAGTTTGTTTTCTGATGGTTTGGATTTGAGTTATCTGTCACAGCTAAGAAATGCAAAACAGCCGATACTCTTCTACTGGCCCTTGGACCTGACTGCTATGGATTTTCACACAAGTCAATTACATGGTCAATTACAGCCAATCTCCTTACGAGTATTTAGAATAAAATACTCATATTTGAGTAAAATATTCATATTTCAGAAAGTGAGAAATGGGTCATCTTCCCACAAGTCCAAATTCTATCAAGTCAATACATAGCCATTTCAAAAAATACCCTGAACAGAGAATTTGAACAGGGATACCTGCCTCAGGAAACATTTTCTTTGGTAAGCGTGGTAACAATGAGTCATTAGGTATTTCCAACTTTTTCTTTGTTAGGACACAATGTAATGTTGGCTGGTTGTCTTTAAAGCAGTACCTTTCTAATTGAAGTTATAATGTTTTCTTGGCATTGTGGCTGTTACTGAACATTTTTAATCTTATCTAAAATATCAAATAACAAAACCCTTAAATAATATTTGTATAATACACCATAGTTCACAAAGAACACCCACATATATATTATTTCAATTAATTTTCACAACCCTATTGATGTATATATTATTAACCTTATTTTATTAATGTAGAAATTGAGGCTCAGAATGTTTTCTAATTTTCCCAAAATCACAATATTTAATAAAGTACAGAGCATGGGTTTGAACCCAAGTTTTCTGACCTCCTGGTTTTCTTTTTATGCTACAAACCATCCCTGTATAACCAAATGTAACTACTTTTTAATCAAAAGAATGAGTTTTAACCAACACTATGATCCCTGGAAGCTACTGCAAAATCAATAGAGCTCTAGATTATCCTCAATGAAGTTAACTACAATGGTCCATTTGAATTATCCTTAGTGCATCATTAAAATAAAGGATTGAGCCCTGCCGGTATGGCCCAGTAGTTGAGCTTCAACCTATGAACCAAGAGGTCATGGTTTGATTCCCAGTCAGGGCATATGCCTGGGTTGCAGGCTCAATCCCCAGTGGGGAATGTGCTGGAGACAGCTGATCAATTATTCTCTCTAATCATTGATGTTTCTATCTCTCTCTCCCTCTCTCTTCCTCTCTGAAATCAATAAAAGTATATTTAAAAAATAAAAAATAAAATAAAGGATTGATTTTAGCAGACATTGTAAAACATTAATTACCAGCAATGCATTATCAATCCTGTCATAATCCAATGTTAACATTAGCTTCTATTTATTTATGTTTTAAATATATTTTTATTGATTTCAGAGGAAGGGAGAGGGAGAGAAAGATAGAAACATCAATGGTGAGAGAGAATCATTGGTCAGTTGCCTCCGGCACACTCCCTACTGGGGATCGAGCATGTGTCCTTGACCGGAATCAAACCCAGGACCCTTCAGTCCACACGCTGACGCTATATTCACTGAGCAAAACCAGCTAGGGCAGCTGCTATTTACTCATTCATCCATTGAACAGACATTGAGTGAACACCTACTATGTCCATGCACTGTGCTAGATGCTGGTGATAATACAGTTCCTATGGTTAAGTAGAGAGAAAACTGAATTAGAAGTCAGGAATTATGACCTCTAGTCTGGCTCAACCGCTAATTATCTGTGTCGCCTTAGGCAAGACATTAAATGTCTTCTGAGCTTCATATATTTACATGACTATGTGCAATTCAAATAAGAAAATGTGTATACAAGAATTCTGAAAACTCTAACATCTAGAAAAATGTGAGGTTTGATAGGGAAAAAGAGGGCCACAAACTTACAAACTAAGTCATATAGAAATGAGGTGGCAAATCTAATCAATTAGTGATTTAAACAACAGAGCTTTAAAAACTTATGTCTCAAGGCCGCCTACACATACACACACACACACACACACACACACACACACACACACACAAAATGAAGTCACACAAGAAACGTCCAATTTCTTACTAGAATTTTAAAAATAAACTCTCAATGAATGACTTCAGCTGCCTTTTTTCTAACTAATTTCTATGCAGCTATAGAAACTGACAAAAGTTCAGAACATGGTCCTATCAGCATCATGAATTTGATGCTATAATAAATTTCTAAGCATTTTGAAAGAACATTATTTCTTCCTAAATAATCTCAAATTCAACTCCTCTTCTCCAGCCCCACTACCAATGTCTTAATTTAAGTCTGTGGCACCTTTGGCCAGAGCTACCACAATAGTGTGGACTTTGGCATAGGGCAGACTTGTTTGTGTGCTGGTTCTGCCACTTATTAGCCATGTGACCATCAATGAGTTATTTAACTTCTCTGAGCCCCAAATTCCTCCCCTTTCAAATGGGGGATAACAATAATACCTGCTTGATGGAATTGCTAAATAATTAAAATGGGAATATATAAAGTACAGAAGAATGCAATGCTTGTCACATAGCAAACACTCTTTTAGGTTTTGAGATACATGGAGATATAAACATAGAGGAGATATTTCTATTTTGGATAGGGCATGGGAATATTAATCTGGTTGAAACGGGGCTCAAAGCTGTTTGCATAGCACTTTTTGTTAGATTATGTAAATGTCCAGCAGAAAAAGAGCTAAAGGAGACTATAGGGGTTTTAAACATCTCAACTACTTAATGCAGGCTCTGACATAGACATAAAGACATAGAAACAGGATCATAAGGAGAACACATCACTAACTTGCTTAAAAGCCTTTGATAACTCACCATTGTACACTGGTTGAAATTCATTTATAACAACGTACAATGTCTTCTACAATTTAATCACAAATTCCTGTTCTAGTTTCTTTCTCTGATTATACCATCCACTAGTTATATTAGGAGTTATATATACACCTGTACCCTAGATACATTAGACTGCTCTCTCTTCTCAAAATATGATGTGAATTTCCATTCTTCTGCGTTGTTGATCAGGTTATCCCTTCTACCTGTATTCCCTATCCCCTTTCATGTGTAGCAAATTACCAGCCATCATTCAAATACCATATAACAAATAAAAATGTCATTTCTTCATGAAGTCTTTCCCCAAAAAAGAGTACTATAATTAGTGATTATAATAGTAAACTGAATCATCAAGAAAAAATTATATATTTTGTATATTCAGTTTAATAAGATAGAATCACACTAAGCTAATTTCTTTTTTTTTACTTATAACTCCAGAACACTTTAATTCTAAAGAGCTTTAATAAATAAAAAGCCCCAAGTTTCCAAAGCCCATCAAAAAGGGAATGAATAATCAATCTCAACAGAGCTGTGGGAAATTTTTTTAAAGAAGGAGAAAAGAAGTTGGTAACCATTCTTTCAAAAATAAAACACTGCTTCCTCAAATAACCACTCAGAATGTCACTTGATATAAATAAGCAGTAGGGAAATAACTGTCATATTTGCCTTATATGCAGTATTGGGCAATTAAATGCCAACTGAGCTATTTAAGAATGGCTTGCCAAAACACTGAAAAAGTGAAAGACTTCATCCTTGTCATAGACTGCCACTTCAGTGGAACATTCAGAGCACATGACTGGGTGATAGATTTCTTCCACTTCTATCTCTGCCTGCTCTGCAGCATCTTCATGGTTAGCCCTCATCTTCTTATGGCCTCAATTTTTCTTCCTGTTCTCTGGGGTTTTGTATCTTAGAACCTCCTCTTTGTTGACAGAAAAATTCATCACACATATCGCTCTATACTGAGTTTTGTATGATTCATGCCTTTGATAATCAAGACACAGTGTGGTCATATAGGCAGGGCAATTCAAGATAGCATCGCTATTTGGAACAGGCTGTTGCTGTTGAAGTGGCCTCTGTATTCCAAAACCACGGTATCCCCTTCTCCGTGCATCAACCCAGGCCTGATCTCTGTTATCATTTTCAGGATCATATAGTAATTCATCATTTGTTAGAATCCTGTGTCGTTTCTTCTTTTTTCTCTTGGTCACCTGTGTTGTTTTGTCTTCATCCTCAGAATCAGAATCAAAATATATATCATCATAGTACTTTGTGGAAGCTATTCCAGCTTTTCCATTTCCTGAAGAAGACCCTGCTTTCAGGGAAGATAATTTGACCTCCGTTGTTTTTATGGTGGAATTTAATTCAGCTTCCATTTCTTTTTCAAATTCATCTTCACTTTCTCCAGTAAGACATTCTCTGATGAGTTTTCATTTTTGGTCAGGAGTTCCATGTAAAAGCACATTCACTTCATCTTCAGAACTGCTCAAAGCTGGCTCCTCATCACTAGGCTCTTAAACTGCGCAGGGGTCATAGTCATCTTGGAGCTGGTTCATGGTGACCTCTGCACTCAGACACCATCTGCAGATGGCCGCAGAGTACGTTTCCTCCAGGGGTCCCTTCCTTAAGCTAAGCTAATTTCTTAATTGGGAAAATTATCTCCCCAAAATGGTCAAATTAAAACTAACTTCACATTTCAAATAAGTAACTTTCAGTTATCTTGGAATTCATATGTGTGTAACAACTGTCTCTAATTATTGAAAATAGCTCTAGCCAGTTTGGATCAGTGAATAGAGCCTTGGCCTGAGGACTGAAGGGTCCTGGGTTCAATTCCGGTCAAGGGCACATGCCCGGGTTGCAGGCGTGATACCCAGTGGGGGGCGTGTAGGAGGCAGCCAGCCAATGATTCTCCCATCATTGATGTTTCTATCTCTCTATCCCTCTCCCTTCCTCTCTGAAATCCATAAAAATATATTT
Source organism: Myotis davidii (assembly GCF_000327345.1). Taxonomy (NCBI): domain Eukaryota; kingdom Metazoa; phylum Chordata; class Mammalia; order Chiroptera; family Vespertilionidae; genus Myotis; species Myotis davidii. The sequence goes on from NW_006284439.1 coordinate 127,109, forward strand.
TTTAAAAGAAATGTGGCATTAATATGTCTTCCTTTCTTAAGATTCAAACAGAAACACACAAACATATGCTATATATAACCTTATTCCATAACAATTAATCTAATATTAATATTACAGAAATATATAATATTCTAGAGCTTCATTCATTCAACCAACATACAAATTATGGTCACTCATTCTACATTGTGGCTCCCGCAGGACCTCAAAGAGTTAACATATTTGTTTCACACTCCAGTTTGGAATGCCACTCTTTTTTTCCACTATTGGAATTCTGTTCCAGCATTACATTACAGAGCTTCCCTAATGCCTGCCTATGGGGATGCAAGTAATGGTGCCATCTGACACTTATCATAATTTCATTCAAACTCACATTGCTTTTACATTGTATTTTCTTTTACTATTCTGGCTCCAAACTGCCAGCAGCAGGCTCAAATTTTACCTAAATGGGAGCATTTTGACTTGGGGAGAGAACACTGCTCAGTGCCATTTCCTTAATAGTATACATTACTGCAGAGGGAGGGTTCTGACCCAGGGCCAAGTCCCCTTTAACCAGAGCATGGGAAGTTTCAAGGGCAAGACAGCAGCCCCTGCGGAGATTGCAAATCCTTGCTGAGCAGTGAAAGTGGGAGAAGAGAATCTCAGTAGAACCTGTCACCCCAAATTAAGGCTGGGCCTGAAGCATTTGTGTAAAGAGAGAAAGAAAAACAAGTTGCCAGATAAATGCATCTTAACTAGTCCTCCCAAATGTCTTCTGCATATGTAATGCTAAGTAAGTTCTAAATGCTAATCAAAAAGATAGCATGAAATAAGGTTTTGAAGAAGGCAGGTGAATCATGCAGGATAATAAGAATCAAGGGACAGATAAACTGTTTTAATTCACTCAAATATCTGTTCTAAATAGGGCCCAGAAACAGAGATGTCTATGTAATGAGGGAAACAGTAAGCCAGCCCTACGAGGAAGTGTAATTGAGGATGTACAAGTAATAATGATACAACCTGAGGTAAAGAAGGAAGGGTATTAAACTGTGAATTTGCAGGAAGCAGTCAGGCTTCCAGCTGTCAAAGAAGTTCTAGATATTTTCAGTGTTGGGTAAAGAGGCAAAATTCAAGTCAGCAGGGACAAAAGTTAGTTGGTGGGGCGATAGGGGGCAGGCAGGAAATAGTGTGAAGAGGACAAAACAGGAGCTTCTTGCATTGGGGAAAAGTATGATATCAGGACACATGGTGGCCCCTTACTCCTTTCAGCACCTATTTATATCCTAATCAATAATCACCTCCTCTCCTTCCCACTCCTGCAGGTCCTCATAGCTTCATATTGCCTCTGATTTCTCAGGGTTCTTATTGACTGTCCCTCTATGGTTGGCCCTATTCCAACAGACCAAAACTCCAAAACTTCCCCTTCCCATCAACATCATGTTCCCTCCCAGAGAGCTTTGTAGGTATCTGATAACACTGTAATCTGTTTTCCTCAGAACTCTGGTTTCACAAAGTACTTCAGGACAGTGGGTGGGCTCAGCACTACCCTGTGTCAACTGAAAGAAAATCTCCACTTTTGTTTACTTTATATATTGAGGTGCAGAATTTTTTTTCAAAATGATGTTGCTGTTCATAAAGACAGGAATCTGTGACAAACCCACACAATGAGTCACTCCTACTGTGAACTACCTTTTGAATGAAGCACTTGTCTAGCTGGCCCGATTCTTAACCAGGGCTTATGTGGAGGATAGCCTTTCTCAGAAAGGTCTTTTCATGGCCTTTCTGATCACATTCTATAGGCGGCTGTTTAAGGCTCACACTAGCTCCAGGTACAGGACTTACCAAGATCAGGCTCAGTTATTCCTGGCAAAACAAAACAAAACTTGTTCTGACCCCTTACAAGGATAGATTGGCTAAGGACCTTACAAAATTTGCTCAGTAGTTTTCTCTTCTGTATGTCTCTGGGGTTGTCCATTCCTACTTTCAGTCCTTCTTGAATCTTTTATAGAAATTTATATTAACTTTTTAATGTATTTTAAAAATATTTTTTATTGATTTCAGAGAGGAAGGGAGAGGGAGAGATAGCAACATGATGAGAGAAAATCATTGATCAGCTGCCTCCTGCACACCCCTACTGGGAATTGAGCCTGCAACTCGGGCATGTGCCCTGACCAGGAATCAAACCATGACCTCCTGGTTTATAGTTGACACTCAACTACTGTGCCATGCCAGGCAGGCCAAATGCCTTTTGATGAATGTTTTTATCACAAATGGGACTGAAAAAGAAAGTATCTAAATATGAGTCTAGCCCCACTGTAGTAGACACAACTTAAAGTATGAAAGATCATGAATATCAACATTTATGAAAGCAACAGATACACTAGTCCTAAATTATGTTCTTTTGACTTTTATTAAAGTCAAATGTATTAAATTACATTTTTATAGCTGAAAAAATGTCATTATGTTGTACTGATACATTCAGTTATCTCAATGTGAGCAATTAAAACCACAAAGAAGATAAGCTGAATGTGGATGCTATATATAGAAGCTGAAAATTGGACTCGTGCTAGGTGTCACCCACACAGTTTTATATTGATCAGGAAAATAAAGATATATTGATGGGATCATGTTTTTCTGGTTGTCTTTCAAAAATAACACAGGCACTATTTTTAGTAATAAGCATGGTATTTTACTTCTATGTTAAGAATTCTACTTTTGGTCTCCAGCTGGAAAACCCAGAGTTCCTATGGTTGCTAGGAAACCAACAAATATAATTCTTCAATCTCTTATAATATAAAGGTATAATTATACACTTGCTTACAGGGGGGAAAAAGACATTCAAACATTTTTTTCTAAAATTAGATTAACTAATGCAATCATTTCTATATGGGAAATAAATAAAATAATGCAGGAAAATAGCAGTTAACATGATAATAGGAGAATCATCTGAACTTCCTATTGTTCTCTCCCACCCTCCATCTCTTCAGCTCTACCCTTTTTGAAAAAATAATCTTGATTGGGCCCCGGATGCAAAATAAATTCTTTTATGAGTGCCTACAGTAATATTTCATTTAGCTCCCCTCCAAAATTAGAAACAAGAAACTCATTATAGTGGGTTATGAAATTTTCTCCTGATAGATTCTCAAATTTGTTATTAATATTTCATTATTGTGATTGCTGATGGTCTCAGGTTCAGAGGAAAGATTTTTTGGGATAATAAATCTCCTGCCTTATGAGAAACATTATTCATAAACTTATGTAAAAGATCTGCTCTTTCATTGTAGTATAAGCAGCTAACAATCTATCTGTGTGTGCCCATCTGACCTTGCAATTACTGGCTTATCTCTATGATGCATTGCAATGTAGTTATTAATTCTACTTCCTTAAGACTTTTATTCTTTTGCTCTGTAGGTCAGCCAAGGGAAATGATAGAGATCCCATTAGTAACAATTATCAGCAACTCAGGAGGCATGTGGAAACCATTCTCTTAAATTTGTTCCTGAAGAGAAGCAAATGTTGATACCTCCAATTCCAGGAAAACTTTTTTTTTTTTAACTGAGGAACATCAACTCAATGGTAGCAGTTACTGGCTGAGAAATTGAGAGCAAGAAAATTCAACTACATTAGGGCTCTCAGCTGTAAATGAACCAGTTTGTTTCTCATGAGCCTTCTGGCCAAATTCCCAACTATTATTGCCTTTTCCCTGTTCACAGTGGTACTGCCTATTGCATGATTTAACACTGTTAGTTTTTCTAGTAAGAGAGAGAAAAGAGGCATGTCTTCAGATTGCCCCCAAAGTGTCAGCCTTACAAACACTAAGGCCCCCTATTCCATCAGTTCTAGAACCACATTTATCTAACTTTATTTATAGTCTATTTGTCTCAGTCAGAAATGCTCTTTAGAATGCCTTTTACTTCAGGGAACAATGCTTTGTTTGGAAGTTGGAGATGATGAAAGCACGGCATTAGAGCATCATAGTTGTGAAAGGGATTCATAATAGATCATGGTACTCAGCATACCGCCCAAAGGCAGGTTTTGAAAACTATTCTGAGCTAATTATTCCCACCTTCTCTTATATCCACTTGGGCAAGAAGGGCAATGAAGTAGGAGTAATTCTGCATGAAAAAGGATGGGATCACACCACGGTACTCTGAAAAGAAAGAAATGTGTGGTGGTGACAGAACCTTAAATAAAACTAAAAGTTTTAGTTTAGATAAGGAATCCAATAATGTGTCCACTGTCTATAAGTACCAAGCTGTCTGATACATAGTAGATGCTCAATAAATATATATTAATTCACTGAAACATAGATTACTTTATTTAAGCCCACATTCATGGTTTAGTTATGAGAATAGGGTATTAAGAGGCCAGAGCTGTAAATCAAATGGCCAGTGCTGGCTGTACTCACTAGCAAACAACTTCTCTCCTATGCCTTAATAAAAATAAAACACACAAACAAAAAACAGTCAAGGATATCAATGACTATATGCAGAACCAGTAAAATGAATGGTGCCTTTGGCTGCCAAGTGTGTAAACCTCAGGAATATAGCAGAAGGAAAAGTATATTTCAGCATGTAGCAGGAAGCCAGGTATAGTCATGCATGGTACTTGGAAATAAGTTCCCTTTACATAATTTTCCATATGGGCAAGGCACACCCATTTCCTCCAGTGCCCATGACACGAATGACCTATGATCCCAGCACATACACATGCACTTCACTCTAGGGTAAAAGTATTAAAGGGAAATAGCCAATAGTCTGCATATTTCCTATCATAATGAAGTCTCAAGAGATGTATAACCTTTTCAAAGGGGATGGCTGTGATAGAACCCTAAACTAAATAACCCATTAGTCCTTTCTATAACATTATATTACATAACCCTAAACATTCTCTATCTTATATCCTGGGAGTCTTAAATGGAGGAGAAACACCACAGAATCCCTTATCAAACACTCATCACTTTTTCTTGGGTGTAAATAACAATAAGAAGACCTAATCTCCCCTTCGTATTTGTATAGTTTATAGGATTGCTCCTCTTATGGCTTCTGTATAAGTAAAAATGTGTAAAAAAATTAAAGGAGTCCACATTGGCATAGTGGAGAAAACTGGTGGCCTGATATTGAAAAACACCCTTAAATATTATCCAGGCTGCACTGCACTATAAAAATCTGGGCTATTTGTTTGGAATGCTTACAAATCACAATAGGCCTGGCTAGAAAAGTCACTGATTTATAACTAGAAGGCAACACAAATGTTCCTATGCCCAAGAAGTGTGTGTGGGGGGGGAAGGGTATTTTGGAGAGGGAGTTGTATTTGATTAAGCCCCATAGAACCTGTAGTGAACGTGTTGTATTAAAACACAAATTATGCTGCTTTTGTGTAAGAAACTGGATGACACCTTAACTTGCCTGTTTATTGGTGTGTGCCTCTTTCTAGCAATTAACTATGATGGTTTTATTATGGTCTGTGGAACTGCTAATCAATAGGGTGGGATGCTAGTTACAGTCCACAGCCGGTCCTGTGTGCCTGCATAATGTCCACAATTTTGCTCCCAGCTGTTCAGTCTAATCAATTTATGGCTGTTTATGGCTCACAGTCAGAAAAATCTTCTATTTACAGCTCATTCATCATTCTTAACATTTTTGCAAATCCAGGCTGAATGTTCTGAGGGTGGGAAATAAACCCAGACTTCCCCTGTCCCTTTTGCTATCTCAGCACATCAAACCCTTCTTCCTTTGAAAGGCCCACAAACTATATTTTGTCACACTCCAAATTTACATTAAACTGGTTTCACCTGACCGGTGAGATTATGCTAGTAGAAATTTAAAAGGCAAATGTATAATTCTAATATGTCTTCTGCTTTACAGGGAGCTAGGTAATTCTAAAGTGTTTGTCCTAGTGCTTTGGAAACAGAGTAGGGAGGGCATGGAAGAAAGTCAACAACCAGTTGTGAATATTAATGTTAATGGAAATTTGGACTAGAGAATTAATATCAACTAATTATGTTTAGGATTTGATTAATATGACTGAAAAAAATTAAGGAATCTCACTAATACAGAAGAAGTAGAGTATATAATTACCAAACAAGTAGAAAGGACAAAATGGATTTTTTTAAAAAACCTCAGTCAATCCTTAAGAAGGCAAAAAAAAAAGGATATGAAAATAAAAAGCATAGAGAATGTAGATAAATGGAAACTTTTAAAAAAGAAATTTATCTAAATTGATCAGTGATCACAATAAATGCAAATGGCTTAATACACAATGCAATAACAAAAAAATTATGAGCTAATACAAATTAGTGGTGACAAATATTCTTGTTTTTCTCATTTATTTACTCTATCTCTATCATTGAGATGTTTATCTAAGTATTTTCAGAGATTACATTTCCTGATTTACTCACCTATGGGTAATGAGTTCTACAAGTTTTCCCCCTACGTTGTGAAAAAAGTTTGCCTTCCATTTATCCTAAAATGTCCTTTGGAAATTCAAAAGGGGCCCACTGAGACAGTGCCCTTGGTGGTCCCGGATCTGTCTCTTGCTTCAACAGTGTTTGGACTGAACCGACCCAGGGATGCCCCTTCTTCCAGCCTCCAGTCACTCTCCTCCACCTTATCCAGTCACCCTTTTCAGAACCACCTCTGAGACCAGCCAACACACCATTTTGTTTTTTTTTGTTCTTTCTACCTTAACTTCTTATTGCCGAACAACCATGAACTCCCAGACTCCGCTCGTCAAAATTATTCCACCAAGGTGGAGGCTGTGGTCAACCGCTTGGCCAACCTGCATCTGCAAACCCCCTCCCATGGTCGGCAAACTGCGGCTCGCAAACCACATGCGGCTCTTTGACCCTTTGAGTGCGGCTCTTCCACAAAATACCATGTGCAGGCGCGCACGTACAGTGTGATTGAAACTTCATGGCCCATGCGCAGAAGTCGGTATTTTGTGGAAGAGCCACACTCAAGTGGCCAAAGAGCCGCATGTGGCTCACGAGCCACAGTTTGCCGAGCTGCAGTTTGCCAACCACTGCTACACCTACCTCTCTCTGGGCTTCTATTTCCACCGCGCAACAATGTGGCTCTCGAGGGCAGGGCTACTTCTTCCTCAAAGCGGGAGGACGCTGAGCATCTCTTAAACATGCAAAACAAATGGGATGGCTACATTCTCTCCTGGTCACTCTGAAGCCTTCCCCAGAGGAGTGGGGCAAAACTCAGGATGCCACAGAAGCGACCCTGGCCTTGGAGAGGAACCTGAACCGGGCCTTCTGGAGCTGCAGGCCCTGGGTCTACCCACGCAGACCCTCAGCTCTGTGACTTCCTGCAGAACCACTTCCACAGACCCTCAGCTCTGTGACTTCCTGCAGAACCACTTCCAGGGTGAGGAGGTGAAACTCATCAAGAAGATGGGCTACACCTGACTCACCTCTGCAGGCTGGCCGGCCCCAGGCTGAGCTGGATGAGTATCTCTTAGAAAGGCTCACCCTCAAGCACAACTAGGAGCCTTTGGAACCCAGAGGCCTTTGAGAGGCCCCTCTGCATCCCCTTGTGTCTGGCTTTTACCTGAGCCTCTCCCTGAAACTACTAGTCATTCTTTTAACCACCCTGAAGCCCTCTCCCATGCACTGGAGTAAATGAAACATTAAAGCTTTTTGCAGACAAAAAAAGTGGAGAGCACTGAGGTCTAATATTTTGGAAGTCACAAAACACTGCTGGGTTCCCCTTTCCAACTATTTCATGGTTCCATAGGTATCAATCCTATCATCCCACAGCTCTCCCTTCTGAGTGAAAAGGTCTTGTCTGTGTATTCTGTCCAGAGAGTTCATTACCCAGGCCCACTCCATCTCATTTTGGAAGCAGGGAAATAATCCAGATGTTGATTCATTGTTATAAAATTCAAATTTAGAAAATAAGTACTTATTGATCTCAGAACAAGTATTTCAGTTACAGAAAAGATTCTAGCCACCAAATACAAAAATAAATAAAACACAATTAGACCAATTTTTTACACAATTTCTTCTAGAAAATTATTTCCACTCTTTTTGACCTAAGAAAACACTCAAAAAATACTTTTGTTGTTTCTGTGAAATAATAAGGCAAATATTTTGGGTAAGAATAAAAAACACAAAAAGCCTTACTTGATCATAAATGTGATATTAGTACACATTTTAACATGAAATGTAGTTCTAACATAATGTGTAATTATAATCATAAGAAATGATAATTGTCTTTATGTAATATTAGCATAATATCACATATAAATTCCTAAATAATTTACTGCTTTTTGTTTTTGAACCAAATGTTTATACAAAGGAAAGTTTAAGTATTACTAAATGTTATAGTATCAAAAATAGGCAACAACTTATTTATTTGAGTTCTTGCAATTAATATTTAAAGAAAGAACTTGTTTGTTATTATATTTTGATGCTCCTTTTCTAAATAACAACCTAAGAAACAAGGTATTGGCATTTTATTCACCAGATTTTCTCTCCCACATAATTTACTGTGCTTGTAGTCTTCATTCTTAATAAAAAAAAAAGAGCAAAAATGGCTATAATTAATATACTATTTCTTCTTTGTAACATTAATCCGACATTCCAAAAATGTTTAGTATGCTGAACAAGAATTTGATCAAATTAGGGCAATTTATGACTAGTAAAAATAATACATCTTAAGGTATATGCAGTATTATTATTTATTCATTCTATTTATTGACATTTAAATTTTAACATTGGTGTTACTGATGCTTCCTGCCTTAAACTAACATTTTATTAAGTATATAAATTTCTGTGAATATATGATTCAATTTATAAGAATAAAAATTATTAAAACATTAAAATGGTCATAACCATGTGGGAAGTTTACAATGTTTGAGCTGAATGATTACTAACACCACAACTAGAACTTAAGCATGCCAATCTGATTGTTTTCTTATCCCCCTACATGCTCATTCGGTGTATGCTACATGTCTCTCAAACTGACCTATACTAGGGGTAAATGTTTTAAAATGTTTTTATTAAGTAGGTAAGGAAACAGATGCTAATTGGTATTGCCTTTAATAAAATAATACTTACTTGGAATACACTGGAAAATATGGGGATTCAAGACCAGAGATTGGAAAATACTGTCATACTCTGGAACTGACTTAATTGCAAATTAAAATATATTAATTTGATTATGCTTTCAGTTAAGTTTCACTTGGGAAAATCCATAGCTAAAATTGCATGCTTATTCATATGAAACAATTGAGAAATGGGCTAAAGTCAAACAGGATTATAAAGACAATTTATAATGTAAGCATTTGAAGGGAAGCATTCCAAACAGGAATGGTATCCCTTTAGAAGTGGTCAGATTGGGAGGCTACAACTCATTCCAATGATGCCATTCAAAATGCTGTTTTAAAAATGTGCTCAATGAAGATATTTATGGGCCATTTTATATGCACATCTAAAGATAGTGTATTTTTTTATTCACAAGTGGCATTTATTCAGATTAATCAGATCTGTTAATGAGGCTCTTGCAGCCTCATTATAACAAGAGTTAGTACTGCAAACGATTCATGAAAATAGCAATACCAATCAATAGATTATTCCAGCTTCAGTATGTTTTTTTAATATAAATCTTTAGGAAAGAGTACAGATGGCATGGCTCAGTAGTTGAGCATCGACCTATGAACCAGGAGGTCACAGTTCAATTCCCAGTCAGAGCATGTGCCCAAGGTTTCAGGCTCGATCCCCAGTGTGGGGTATGCAGGCGGTAGCGAATAGATGATTCTCTCTCATCATTGATATTTCTATCTCTCCCTCCCTCTCCATTCCTCTCTGACATCAATAAAAACATTAAAAAAGAGGAACGATATCATCTATATCCTAACCTTTCAACTTATCACACTGGAAAAAAGAAAAGCAAATTAAAGTCAGCAGAAGGAATGAAATGAAAATGAATATTGCAGAAATTATTAAAATGGAGAATAGAAAAATAATAAAGAAATCAATGAAACCAAAAGCTGGTTCTTGAAAAAAGTTCCAAGAAAAGTAGAGAGGATATTACTACCAATCTTACAGAAATAAAGATTATAAATAAATACTGTGAACAATGGTAAGTTGTATAATAGGCAAATAAAACGTGTTTTATCCAAACACTGAAAAATCTTAAAACCAGTATGCTAAATGAAAAAGCCAGTTATAAAGGCCACATATTATGACTCCATTTATATTAAAAAGC